>NW_027057653.1:0-3228 GCF_011386835.1 Chrysemys picta bellii
AGTTCAGCTTGCTGAGTGTCTAGAGGGGGAGAAGATTGCAGTGTCACGTTTACAGGGATCTCACTCCTGTTCATGAATGTCACTGGGCTGTAATTCCTAAGGCCCGGTGCACGGATAGCATTTGTAGCTATGGCGGTTGGGGGGGGTGATGTTTTACCCAGATAGTTATAGTGGTACAACCCCCTAGTGTGGATGCAATTACACTGGGACAAAGGTGCCTCATACCATTATAGCGTCTCCCCCTCCCCAATGGCAGTAGCTCTACTGGGGTAAGCGCCTTCATCCCGCTATAACTGCATCCACACCAGCAACCTGTGCTGCTTTCTTTCCATATCCTGGTGGGGTCACAGCGACACCGTGTTTGGATGTAGACAAGGACTAAGATTAAGGAGGTGGACGGTGCCAGCCCCCATAGCCCTACATGCTGTCAGTGCCCTTTGGGTCTAACTAGCCTCACCAACCCCCAGGGAGCCCCATAAGTCTTGCTGGATGTGGGAGGGACCTTGATGAATAGCTCCTGCTCGTTGCCTGCAAGCAGGCCTGTTCGATACACGGACATTAGCAGGTAGCTTGGGCAATGGATGAGCTGCGGAGCTGGGTCTCGGGAGACTTGGGCTCTATTCCCAGCTCTGCCACTGACTTGCAGAGTATCCTTGGGCAAGTCATGTCCCTGCTTTGTGCCTCAGTTTCCCCCTGCTCTTCATGTGCCTGCCCTAATTAGATTATAAACTCATTGGGGCCAGGACTGTCTCCCCATAGGTGTGTGGGGTGCTCACAGGTGCGAGTGTGATACAAGTGACTATACAGATCCATGCCCAGTTTTCCGGGTCTCGTTCCTGCTTCAGACGGAGTGATCCCGACACTCACTGAGCACCTAGGGTCAGGTTCATTCTATTCTACAGTGAGACCCAAAGGAGTGACTCTACATCTGGCGCTTCTCAGGTCACACCCAGAGTCGTGGCTCATCCAGGATCCCCACCCCAGGGTGAGTTCAGCTCCTCTCTGCCATTGCTCACTCCCTCTCCCGCCGGCCCTCTGACTGACGTCACCCAAATCTCTCTTCCTGGCACAGGACAGAAGCCCCCCGACAACCTTCTCTGAATTCAGGAGACCCTCGCTCCGGTTCCACAGCATCCCTTCCCCTCGGCCACCCTACCTTTCGCTCTGTGCTGCTTCCAGATGCAGTAACTGGCCAAGAGGCTGAGAAAAACCACACCAGCCAGGGTCACCGACAGAGCCAGCTGGCAGGGAGAGGTCCTTGGGAGGAACACATCTGCAAGGCAAAGTTGCATTGATTTGAACCCAGACAGAGTGGATGTGGCAGCAACAGGAGTGAGGGGAGCCTGCAGCATCCTGCAGTGGTCTGGGAGGATCTCACAGGCATCTTTGGTTAGGCTTTTGAGAGATGAGAAGTGGCTCCTCCCATGAGGCTGACGGGAGCCCAAGCTTTGGCCTGGTCACTGAACTTGGCTAGGCCCTGGCTACACTGCAGATAGGCCGTCTGCTGTGACAGCTTCTGTTCTGCTGGGGCCGAGCACGCTGGCCGTGCTGGGCTTGGACCTGCTCACGTCTGGCCTTAGGGGTGGGCCGCCTGGGAGACTGCCCAGGGCACTGTCAGAGGAGCTCGCTGCCAGCCAGCACGAGAGCGCAGCAAACTCCCAGAGGCACCGTGTGAGGGGCACCAGATTTCTCCTGCTTCCTCCTGGTGGAGGAATGTGGTGGAGCCGTGATGCACAGATACTGCTTGTGCCCCCTACATTCTTCCATGCCCCCCTAGGGGGCTGTGTGGGAGGCGGCAGAGCAAGGAACAGTGCCAGGGCCCCCCTGCATCCAGGTCACTTTCCCCATCTGGGCTGTGCTGTGGGGCATCAGGAGCTGCTGCTCTTTGCCCTCCCCATACCCAGCCCAGTGGAGGAAGGTGACTTGGATGCAGGGAGCCCTGACATTACTCCTCGCTCCCCCCTCACAGCCCCCCAGGGGGCACGAGGGGCAATGCGAGCGAGGAGTTGGAGAGGGGAGCGAGCAGCAATGCCAGCTGCCCCTTGCATCCAGGTCACTTTCCCCACCTGCGTGCAGGAAGGGAGTGCAGGGGCTAAGAAATCAGGGATGCAAAAGGGGGCTGGGGAGAAGGGGGTGCAGGGGTTGGAGCACAGGTGTGTTGCTGAGGTTAGGGGTGAAGGGGGTACAGTGCAGGGGTTGGGGTGCAGGATGGGAGTGGAGGGCTTAGCTGCAGAGGGGGTTCAGAAAGGTTTAGCAGGGAATGTGGAATAGGAGAAGAGAAGGGGTGCAGAAGGTGGTTGGGGACAAGGGGTGCAAGAGAGTTAGGGGAGAAGGCGGCACAGTGCAGGGGTTGGGGTGCAGGAGGGGAGTACAGGGGGATAGGGAAGAAGGGGTGCAGTAGGGAGTTGGTCAGAAGGGCTGCAGGGGTTAGGGACACAGGATGGGTTCAGAGGTTGGGGAAAGGGCAGGGATTAGAAGAGAAGGGTTCAGAAGGGTTTAGGGGAGAAGGGGCACAGGGGGGTGGGGAGAAGGGGGAGCAGGAGGGGTTGGGGAGACGGGGTTTTTCATTAGTATTGTTATTGTGTATTTTACAAATAGTTTCACACACACACACACACACACACACACACACACACACACGTCTCAGATTAGAAGTGTGAAATCCCACTCAGTTTGATCAGTGAGCACCACCTCTCAGCTACTCGGCACTAGCACAAGATGGGTCCATCTCCCCCCGTCTGCCTGGTTCCCTCTTTCCCTTACTCTAGTCTTGGAGCATGCAGAAACCGAAGTAAGGGCAGCAACACACCCTCTGCCATGCCTCCCTTATTACTGCACTGCTGCTGTCGGGGGCACTGCCGTCAGAACTGGGCACCCCAGCCAGCACCCGCTGCTCTCTGGCTGGCCAGCCAGGGCTACATTCTGAGCCCCAGAACCTCGTTCAATACAAATTAGGCACTGGGAAGAGGGAGTGGGACCCTGGGGCTGTGGGGAGCCTGGGGAGCCCGTGAAGGCCAGGGACAATGGGAGGGCAGCCACAGGGGTCGGGGCAATAGGGGTCACTGCATCCATAGGGGCCAGGGTGCCAAAATACAAGGTCACCCAGGGTGCCATTTTCCTGAAGGCCGGCCCTGGACCTGCTATGTGCATCGTTGCTGTTCTCTCTTGGCCGAGACGGGGGTTGAGGACAGAGCAGGACAGGTTCTGGTTCGAAGCGTCTCTTATAAC
>NW_027057654.1:0-3225 GCF_011386835.1 Chrysemys picta bellii
TTAGAACTTGATCTTTAAAGAGCAGCCATTGGTTAAGCTGAAGCTGTGGAAACGGTTGCCTTGTCTCCTTCTTGCAACCCATCAATGTATTTTAAATGGCAGGGCTCCAATGCATTACTTTCCTAAAGTTGCACTTCATGAAAAAACCTTATTAACCATTTTTGGATGGTTGCATTTTCTTAGTACTGTGTCTTGGGGGCCTGATCCAAAGCCCAATGAAAGCAGTCTCTTGGTATATGGCACATGCTACAACAGAACATAAGCTATGCCATCCTACATGCTCCACTTAGTCCTCTGAGTCCCTTTAGTCTGCAATTACTGTGATCTCCATTAGAATCTTTCAAAAACACTCTGAAAACAAGGAGCCAAATTAATTGGCAGAATAATTCCATTGGCATCAATTACCTTACTTTGGGGGTGAATCTGGCACATATCTATCAGTTACAGAATACTGAAGTTGGGACAAAATCAGTCATATGCTCTTTATTTTTAAAATGACACAAGATTTTTTTTATCAATATCTGTACTGTAATCATGTCAGAAATAGTGAGATGAACAGTTATGAAAATGCAGTAAATGTTTGCTGGTTTTCTATTATTAATTCTGTCTTTGTCTTTGTCTTCTTATAATCTGGATCAGTAGATGTGAATGATTAATTTTTGTTTAATAAATGGTTATAAAAATCCAAACCCTATAGTTGTTTGTCATTTCGCAACAGCTGGGAAACATTTGGGATGCAGCAAGAAGCCAGCTTCACCAAATGATATTGGAAACAGAAATCGTATTCCTTTGGGCTTAGTGTGTTTAAGTGCTCCTGGAACAACACAAAGGTGTGAGTCAATATGTCAGTAACTATAGGAGGGACTTTATTTCCACCCATTGAAATATGTTCACCAGTTAGATTAACATTCCCCACCAAGTTGAGATGTTACTTGAGAGGTCTGAGGCTGATGACACATTTTTAAGTCAGATGCTGCCACTTACCAAGTACAGTAACTCCTCACTTAAAGTCGTCCGGGTTAACATTGTTATGTTGCTGATCAATTAGGGAACATGCCTGTTTAATGCTCCCTTCTAACGTCATTTGGCAGCCGCCTGCTTTCTACTGCAGGGGTCAGCAACCTATGGCACGCGTGCCAAACGTGGCATGCAAGCCGATTTTGATTGGCAAACTCCTGCCTGCCATGGTCCTGGCCCACAGCCCCACTCAGCCCCACCGCTCTCCCCTGTGGGGGCAGGAGGCAGAAGCTTGTTCCTGCAGCAGCCAAGCTTCCCTCCTTCGCAGCTTCTTCCCCCAGCGTGCTGCTTTCCAGCCCTTCTCCCTCCCTCTCCCTGCCGCCGATCAGCTGATGGCCCTTGCAAGGGGGAGGAGCGGCAGCGTGCTCCCTGCTCCGGAGTGGAAGCAGAGAAGAGGTAGGGTCGGGGCCTTGAGGAAGGGGGTGGAACAGGACATATCCCTTCCAGCCCCCTGCCCTGCACCCCCCCACACACACCCTGCCTTCTGCCCTGACCCCTGAACTCCCACCCACATCCAGCCTGCTGCCCTGCACCTCCACACCCCCCAGCCCTCTGTCCTGACCCCTGAACTCCCCCCACACACCCAGCCTTCTGCCCTGCACCCCCACATTCCCCCCAGCCCTCTGCCCTGACCCCTGAACACCCCCCCAGGGCTGGGGTCCCGGCTGCCGGCCTCTTGCCAGCCGGTGTCCAGGCCCCGCTCAGCCCGCTGCCGGCCTAGGTGAACAGAACCTCAGGCTGGCAGCGAGCTGAGCAGGCTGGTGGCGTAAGATCAGCATTTTAATTTAATTTTAAATGAAGCTTCTTAAACATTTTGAAAACCTTGTTTACTTTACATACAACAATAGTTTAGTTGTATAATATAGACTTATAGAGAGAAACCTTCTAAAAAATGTTAAAATGTATTACCGGCACGCGAAACCTTAAATTAAAGTGAATAAATAAATACTCGGCACCCCACTTCTGAAAGGTTGCCTATCCCTGGTCTACTGCATGCAGGAAGAGCAGCCCATTGCAGGTAGCTGGTGGAGGCTTGGAACCAGGGTGGACTGGCAGACGTCCAATCAGCTTCCTGCTCCCTTAAGTTCCCTGTGCAGTAGCTGCCTGCAATTCAGCTAACACTCCCCCCACTGCCATGTGCTGCTCCTGCCCTCTGCCTTGGAGCTGCTCCCTGATATTACTGCTTGCTGTGCTGTGGGGGGGAGGGAAGGAAGAGGGGGGCTAATGTCAGGGTGTCCCCCTCCACCCTGCTCCTGCACCCTGCTTACCCCATCTTCCATAGAGCAGGGCTCAGGACGGAGGGAGCTTGCAGCAGCTGCGGTCTCAGCAAACTGATCTAATTAATAAGGCAGTGTACTTAAGGGAAATGTGCATATCTCCCTTCATTCCTGCTGCCTTGCAGAGTGAGAGAGTTAACCCTTGAGGGTTCAGCCAATTGCTAGTTCATCATTTAGCAGTAAGGAAAATATCCCACCTTCTGACTCCTCCACCTCAACCAAGCTTCACAATCATCATCATTGTGTACCAGTATTAAATTGTTTGTTTAAAACTTATACTGTGTGTGTGTATTTATAAATAGATAGATAGATAATATAGTCTTTTGTCTGGTGAATAAAACACCTTCATTTACAGTAATTCTTACGGGGAAATTGGATTTGCTTAACATCGTTTCGCTTAAAGTTGCATTTTTCAGGAACATAACTACAACATTAAGTGAGGAGTTACTGTATCTGCTTCTGTTCCCTGAAAGTGTGTGAAATGAATTTAAAAGCCAGCCATCACTGGCACAGTAATCTGATCCATGAGCATGGGCCTTTAAAGAATTCACAATAGTTCAACTGAGGGTTTGTTTAACTATAAAAAACTAAA
Organism: Chrysemys picta bellii; assembly: GCF_011386835.1. Lineage (NCBI taxonomy): Eukaryota > Metazoa > Chordata > Testudines > Emydidae > Chrysemys > Chrysemys picta. The sequence continues at coordinate 2,887 of NW_027057654.1, forward strand.
AGACAGCAGTGAATTTCTTGCTTCACATTTTTTGGGGTGGCATCCCATTAATACGCAAGGGTTGCCCTAGTCACAGACATAAAATGCAGCTCTATATGGCATCACATTTTAAGAGCAATTTGGGGATAAGGAGCAATGCACAAAGAGGACTTAGGTTCAGTGTTGCAACACCTAACTTTAGGTCCCCTGCCACTTAGTGGAATCTCCAGCCCTGACTCAGGTACACAGGCTCCCTATAAATGTATGTGGAGAGTTGGGCATCTAAGAATGGGATTCACAGAAGCTGAGTGGGATGTTGCAGAAGCTAGCCAGTCGCAAATGCTGAGGGTTGGGCTGGAG
>NW_027057655.1:0-3225 GCF_011386835.1 Chrysemys picta bellii
CCCATCTGGCCAGTTCTGTCAAGTTTCTGGCCTGTTTGTGCTGATGGACCAGTGCAAAGGGGCATGTAGGTGTGTGTGTGGGGGGGGTCCTCCCTGGCTGTCAATCTCTGAGAGAGGCCACACCTCTTTGCTGTCACTCCTCCTTGAAGGGCAGTCTAAGACAGTTGTGGGCAACCTGATGGCCACACACAGTCTGTCAGGGTAATCAGCTGGCAGGCCACCAGACCATTTGTTTACATTTGCATAGCTGCTCACAGTGGCCATGGTTCACCATTCCCAGCCAATGGGAGCTGCAGGTTGTCCAGTACTGGTCTAAAATAATGGGGAAGTTACCAGTCTCAGTGCTTGATCCCACCAGCGAGAGAGAAGAGGTTCAGGGGCCAAAGCCCTCAGGCAGGGCAGGGCATCAAGCAGTCTAAAGCCCAACCCTTAGGCAGGGCATAGTCAGGAACCCAGGCCCTCAGACGGGGCAGGGTACCAAACGCAGTGTAGGGCCACTCTCCCCCACCCCAAGCCAGGGGTCAGGCACCCACCAAAGTGTCTAGCCCACCAACCAGTGGTCAGGTGTGCAGGTATAATCTCTTGTCCTGGCTCTAGTGGGAGCCAGACAAGCACAGGCCTCTGGGCCTGAAGAGGGGGAGTACTGCCACCCCAATGGTGGGTCAGCAGGGGTAGGGGGACACAGGCCTGCCCAACTCCACTGTGTCCCAACCCAGGGCGCTAACAGCAACAGAGAGGTCTGCCACTGGATCAACAGCGAATTCCACTGCAACACACTGACCGCATTTCAGATGCTCCTGCAGCCAGACTGCAGTTGGCTATTGCTGGGCTCCTTTCTCCCCTCCCTCAGGGTGTACCTGAACCCCAGGTTCATCCTCCATCTCCTGGGGGTATACAGCCAGTGGCAATCCCAGCAGCTCTTAAGCATCAGTCAGGTCTAGCAGCTTGGGCAAGTTTTCAGGGTAACTGGAGTTTTCTGCAGCCTCCTGCATCAGTAGTGGGAGAACACATCCATCTCTTTGGGCAGCTGCCTCCTGACTGCCCTACAGCACCCACCTATTATATTTCCTGTCCCGCCCCTCTGTTTCCTAGTTCCGCCCACCAGGGGCGGTCTGGCCCTCCCTCTCTGTCAATCTCTGAAGGAGGCCACGTCTCTTTGCTACAGGGCCCCATAGAGCAGTACTGCCCAGTATAAGAACATAATGTTTTACCCCACTTATTTCCTGATTTACAAAATAAGTTAGAAACTTTGTGTCCCTTCAAATATGAGGTTATTCCAGTTCCTCTGAGTAATAATAGCACTTCACATGTACCACATCTTCCTTCTGAAGAAGTTAAAGAGCTTTTCATCCGTGCATTAATATTATTATCATCTCCATTTTACAGAAGGGACAACTAACACTTAAACCAGATCTACACTAGAATCTTTTGCAGGTATAATAATGTTGATTAGGGGTATGATTTTTTACACTTCTATACTGGCAAAATCCCTAGTGTAGGCGCAGTTATACCAGTATAAAAGTCCTTATTTTGTTTGGGGAACTGGTATAAGCTATACCAGTAAAATCACATTTTTTGCTGGTAGACACTGAATGTACACTAGAAGGGTTTAATGTAACTATACTGGTATAGCTATACCAACAAATCTTTTCTGCTGTAGAATAGACCCTGAAAGAGGAAGTCAGTGTGACAATGTCAGGAATAGAATCCAAGTCTCCAAAGTTCCAGCCCCTCTGCTTTATAGGTGTTGCCGACACAGAGGCCCGAGGACAGCAACAGCGGGTTCGTTGCCCGGTGTGCTTTGCGCCAATAAACATACCGGGGTGGAGAAGCAAACGAAGTTTATTTGAGATCTCAAAGTGGTGCAAGGAGACAGGCAAGTCTCAGATCAAGCACACCAGCAAAAACAGTTTTTCTCTTCTTATACATTTTACAACTAAGCCCCCTCTATTCCTCCCCCCTCTACTGAAGGCATGTTTATACATTTAAGCAATTAAATCATTCTAGGGCTATAAATCTAGCTTGTTAGTAACTTCTCTCTAAACTGTTACTTGGTCTTGTTTACCCTTGGTTTATTACCTCTTCAGCCAGAAACATGCAAACCTCATCATTATCGCTTGGTATCTTGTATGGGGGGGGGGGGGGGGGGGGTAACTGATAATTGGCTGTTTACACATTCCATGCATCTAGCTTTCGAGGTCGATTAGAGCTAAACATTGAAGAACTTTGGTTCACTAGGCCTAATGACGTCAACATAGGTATGATCCTAGGCCCACTGAAGTTCATGGAAAGACTCCCACTGATTTCAGTGAGCTTTGGATCTCGCTCTATCACCATTAGAGTGTGCTTTCCACTAGGGCAAAGGTGTTTTGTAGATAGCCACAAGACATGTTATATTCTGTAAACAGCACAAAATGTTTCTCATCCATTCTTGGGACATACAGCTCTCAAAATCTGTTAGATTTCTATGTTTACCTGCTGTCATAACTATAAAGGGAAGGGTAACAGCTGTCCTGTGTACAGTACTATAAAATCCCTCCTGGCCAGAGACTCCAAAATCCTTTTCCCTGTAAAGGGTTAAGAAGCTCAGGTAACCTGGCTGGCATCTGACCTAAAGGACCAATAAGGGGACAAGATACTTTCAAATCTTGGTGGGGGGAAGGCTTTTGTTTGTGTTCTTTGTTTGGGAGTGTGTTCGCTCTCGGGACTGAGAGGGACCAGACATCAATCCAGGTTCTCCACATCTTTCTAAACAAGTCTCTCCTATTTCAAACTTGTAAGTAAATAGCCAGGCAAGGCGTGTTAGTTTTCCTTTGTTTTCTCAACTTGTAAATGTACCTTTTACTAGAGTGTTTATCTTTGTTTGCTGTACTTTGAACCTAAGACTAGAGGGGAGTCCTCTGAGCTCTTTAAGTTTGATTACCCTGTAAGGTTAATTTCCATACTAATTTTACGGAGATGCTTTTTACCTTTTTCTTTAATTAAAAGCCTTCTTTTTAAGAACCTGATTAATTTTTCCTTGTTTTAGGTCCAAGGGGGTTGGATCTGTATTCACCAGGAGTTGGTGAAAGGAAGGACGGGGAATGGTTAATTTCTCCTTGTTTTAGATCCAAGGGGGTTGGATCTGTATTCACCCGGAGTTGGTGGGAGGAAGGAGGGGGGATGGTTAATTTCTCCTTGTTTTAAGATCCAAGGGGTTTGGATCTGTATTCACCAGGAAATTGG
>NW_027057656.1:0-3222 GCF_011386835.1 Chrysemys picta bellii
CAAATGGCTAGCAATGCATGGTAATCACAGTTGCAGGAGAATTCCATGAGAAATACATGGCTAGCTATGATCTGGAATCAATGTCTTATGTTTAGCTATATTCACCAAGGAATCTCTGCCATATGCCCAGCAGTACTCTGTAATGGCATTGGCAGCATTATGCCATGGGAAATTCGTCACTAACTATTGAATGGAATGAATGCTTCGTGTTTAGCAAGTGTCACGAAAGGCTCTCTGCTAAATGCCCAGCTCTCTAACCGATTTGCATTCGGAGGACGATTCCAGGAGACATTCGTCCCTAGCAAAGATAGGGAGTGAAAGGCATCTATGTATCAATCTGAACGAAAGGGTCTCTGACAAATAGCCAGCAGTGCCTGCGAAAGGCATTTGGAGGCTAATTCCTGGAGAAAGTCATGCCTAGGTGTAATCTGGAACGAACGGCTCACGTTTAGCAATTGTCACGAAGGGATCTCTGCCAACTGGCTAGCAATGCATCCTGATGACAGTTGCAGGAGAATTCCACGAGAAACACATGCCTAGCTATGATCTGGACTCAATGTCTTATGTTCAGCTATACTCACCAAGGCATGTCTGCCAAATGCCCAGCAATACTCTGTAATGGCATTTGCAGCATTATTCCATGGGAAATTCGTCACTAGCTATGAAATGGAATGAATGTTTCATGTTTAGCAATTGTCACGAAAGGATCTCTGCCAAATGCCCAGCTCTCTATCCGATTTGCCTTTGGAGGACGATCCAGGAGACATTCGTCCCTAGCAGAGATGGGGAGTGAAAGGCACCTGTGTATCAAAGTGAACGAAAGGGTCTCTGACAAATAGCCAGCACTGCCTGCGAAAGGCTTTTGGAGGATAATTCCTGGAGCTATTCGTGCGTGGGTGTGCTCTGGAATGAATGTTTCATGTTTAGCAATTGACACGAATGGATCTGTGCCAAATTGCCACCAGTGCATGCGAATGGCATTTGGAGGACGATCCCAGGAGAAATTCATCCCTAGCAGTTATCTGGATTCAGTTTCTCCTCTTTAGGCGCTGTCACAAACGTAACTCGGGGAAATGCAGACCAGGTCATCCGAATGGCATTTGGAGGCTAATTCCTGGAGAATGTCGTGCCTAGGTATGATCTGGAATGAACGGCTCATGTTTAGCAATTTTCACGAAGGAATCACGGCCAAATGGCCAGCAATGCATCCTAATGACAGTTGCAGGAGAATTCCATGAGAAATACATGCCTAGTTATGAGCTGGAATGAATGTCTTATGTTCAGCTATATTCACCAAGGAATCTCTGCCGTATGCCCAGCAGTACTCTGTAATGGCATTTGCAGCAGAATTCCATGGGAAATTCGTCACTAGCTATGAAATGGAATGAATGCATCATGTTTAGCAAGTGACACGAACGGATCGCTGCCAAATTGCCAGCAGTGCATCCTAATGACATTTGCTGGAGGATTCCATGAGAAATTCGTGCCTCTCTACGATCTTGAATGAATTTTTCATGTTTAGCAAGTGTCACGAAAGGCTGTCTGCCAAATGCCCAGCTCTTTATACGATTTGCATTCGGAGGATGATCCAGGAGATATTCGTCCCTAGCACAGATAGGGAGTGAAAGGCACATGTTTATCAATTTGAAGGGGAAGGTATCTCTCACGAATAACCAGCGGTGCCTGCGAAAGGCATTTGGTGGATAATTCCTGGAGATATTCGTGCTTAGGTGTGATCTGGAATGAATATTTCATGTTTAGCAATTGTCACGAACGGATCTCTGCCAAATTACCAGCAGTGCATCCTAATGACATTTGGAGGAGGATACAATGAAGAACTCGTTGTTAGCTATGACCTGTAATGAATATCTCATGTTTAGGAATTGTCACAAACGGATCTCTACCAAATTGCCACCAGTGCTTCCGAATGGCACTTGGAGGACGATCCCAGGAGAAATTCATCCCTAGCAGTTATCTGGATTCAGTTTCTCGTCTTTAGACGCTGTCACAAACGAAACTCGGAGAAACGCCCAGGAGGTCATCCGAATGGCATTTGGAGGCTAATTCCTGGAGAAAGTCGTGCCTAGGTGTAATCTGGAACGAACGGCTCACGTTTAGCAATTGTCACGAAGGGATCTCTGCCAACTGGCTAGCAATGCATCCTGATGACAGTTGCAGGAGAAATCCACGAGAAACACATGCCTAGCTGTGATCTGGAATCAATGTCTTATGTTTAGCTATATTCACCAAGGCATGTCTGCTAAATTCCCAGCAGTACTCTGTAATAGCATTTGCAGCATTATTCCATGGGAAATTCGTCACTAGCTATGAAATGGAATGAATGTTTCATGTTTAGCAATTGTCCCGACGGGATCTCTGCCAAATGCCCAGCCCTCTATCCGATTTGCATTGGGAGGACGATCCAGGAGACATTCGTTCTAGCAGAGATAGGGAGTGAAAAGCACATGTTTATCAATTTGAACGAAGATATCTCTGACAAATAGCTGCGAAAGGCATTTGGAGGATAATGCCTGGAAATATTCGTGCCTAGGTGTCCTCTGGAATGAATGTTTCATGTTTAGCAATTGTCACGAACCGATCTCTGCCAAATGGCTAGCAATGCATGGTAATCACAGTTGCAGGAGAATTCCATGAGAAATACATGGCTAGCTATGATCTGGAATCAATGTCTTATGTTTAGCTATATTCACCAAGGAATCTCTGCCATATGCCCAGCAGTACTCTGTAATGGCATTGGCAGCATTATGCCATGGGAAATTCGTCACTAACTATTGAATGGAATGAATGCTTCGTGTTTAGCAAGTGTCACGAAAGGCTCTCTGCTAAATGCCCAGCTCTCTAACCGATTTGCATTCGGAGGAGGATTCCAGGAGACATTCGTCCCTAGCAGAGATAGGGAGTGAAAGGCATCTGTGTATCAATCTGAACGAAAGGGTCTCTGACAAATAGCCAGCAGTGCCTGCGAAAGGCATTTGGAGGATAATACCTGGAGATATTTGTGACTAGCTGTGATCTGGAATGAATGATTCATATATGGCAATTTTCACGAAGGGATCTCTGCCAAATACCTAGCAATGCATCCTAATGACAGTTACAGGAGAATTCCGTGAGAAATTTTTGCATACCTATGATCTGGACTCAATGTCTTATCTTCAGCTATACTCACAAAGGCATGTCTGCCAAATGCCCAGCAGTACTCTG
>NW_027057657.1:0-3221 GCF_011386835.1 Chrysemys picta bellii
TCTTTGTTGGAGCAGACAGGAGTGTCTGGCTCAGCAACACAGGGCGCTGGAGTCCTGAGCTGGCAGGGAAAACAGGAGCAGAGGTAGTCTTGGCAAATCAGGTGGCAGCTCCCGGGGGGTTTCTGTGATCCAACCCATCACAGGTCCCTCCCATGACCCCAGTGGGGAAGGACAGGCTCTAAAGCCCCGGCCAGGCCAAAACTAGTCTGGGCTGGGGCATCCCATGGCTGGGCAGTCACACATTGGCTGGCTTGTGACTCGCCTGCCCATTGTGACACGCCCCCTGCTGGCTGCCAAAGCCTCATCCCCTCACTGCCAGGCTTGGCTCTGCAGAGCGAGAGCTGGCACGTGCCGCTGAGAAAGCTGATCCAGCCGTTTCAGCTCCGCCACTGGTAGCAGAAAGTGGGTGGCCCATATACACGCTGGCTTCTGTCCACTCCTGACTCCAGGTAGGAGAATCTTCTATTGCCCGCCTCTGCTTTTCCATTGGATCGCCAGCCACACAGAGCCTTACCCGAGCTCCTGGCTGGGCGGCGCACGTCTACCAAGTGCCCGGTGCCGGCTGTCTAGCCTGGTACCAGTGAGGAAGTGGGCAGCGGCATGCGCACAGGAGGGAGTCTGGGGTGGCCAGACAGAAGGGGTCACACCAGTCCAGCCTGGAGGGGACGGAGACAGGGAGGAGGGTTTGGCGGGGCTGGTGGCAGGGCACGGGAAGGCGACACAGGCTGGTAGATGAGGCATTGGGCTGGGATTCAGAAGAGCTGTGTTCAGTTCCCAGCTCTGCTCTAAGTCTTCTGTGTGAGATCAAGTGAGTCCCTGTTGCTCTGGGCCTCAGCAAACTAGGGAGAGCAGGTCCCTGCTCCATGCGGGGGGTTGAGTGGCTAAATACAACAACACCCGCATGTTCAGCCACTGCCATGATGGGGCCAGACAGGGAGGTAGCTGGTGGCCAACATGGGCCATGTGGGGGTGATTAAAGGCAAATGGGAAGAAGCATGAGAGGTGTGTGATATGGAGTCCCCAGACAATGCTCTGGAGCTGCTCCCTATGAAGCCAGTCAGGACTCTGGTGAAGTCTCCTCTCTGTGAGCAGACTGTCTTCTGGGCCAGAAGCTCAAAGGGCTTTCACCTTCCTGGGTCTGACCTTGGAGCATTCAGCATCCTCTGCCCCTCCTTGCATTTCCCACAGCGAGTCTGCCCAGGTGGGGTCCTGGAGAAGCCAGAGGGTCCTGCACCCCCACTTCGCAGTCAGACGTGACTCTTAGCCAGCCAGTAAAACAGAGGTTTATTAGATGATAGAAACATGGTCTAAAACAGCTTGTAGGTACAGAGAACAGGACCCCTCAACTGGGTCCATTTTGGGGGGCAGTGAGCCAGACACCCACATCTGCACTTCACTCCTCGTCCCCAGCCAGCTCCAAACTCAAACTCTCCAGTCCCTTCTCTCTGGCCTTTGTGTCTTTCCCGGGCCAGGAGGTCACCTGATCTCTTTGTTCTCCAACACCTTTAGCTATCCCCTTGCAGGGGGGAAGGGCCCCGGCCATTAGTTTCCAGGAAACAGAGTGTTGGCCATTTATGCACACTGGCCTTTATCCCCCCACCTAGAGACTTAAGAAATGCATAGGGGAAACTGAGGCACCCCTACAGTATTCAGAGGAAACATTAAGAACAGTCCAACTTCGTCATAGTGAGGGAGTTGGAGAGTCTGTGGGAAGCCCCCTCTCTTGTGAAATCAACCACCCCCACACAGTGCGAGCTGCTCCAGATCGGGGGAAGGGGCCAGCTGTGAATTTGGAGCCAGATCCTGGTTTGGATCTGAATCCACCGGTGCTGCGGAGCGTTCAGCTGTGGGGAGCTAGCTCCCGCCCATGCCAGATCACAAAGTGCCACTTCAGCCAGCCGCCTGCCAGGCTCTGGGAGCGCCCTGTGTGGAGCTGCAGCTGGGCCCTCCAGAGCCGAGCTGCTGCTCCTCCTCTCTGCTGGCCAGCTGGCCGCAGCTCCTCAGCACCTGCCCGCTCAGCCCCACCTCAGTGCTCCTGCCTCCCCAATCTCCTCCCTGGTGCTGCACCTCGCCCCATGCAGCTGGCATGTCAATACCCAGAGGGCCGGGAGCCATGCGTCCTGGGAGCCAACTGTAAGGTGCTGATTCCCTCCTGTGCTGGGCTCCAGCTAATCCACAAGCCAGGAACTGGCCTTGTGTCTCCCAGAGCAGGTATATCAGTCTCACAGCAGCAGCTCAGTCTGCTCAACATCACTCCAGGGCCAGGAACTCGCTCCTGCCTGACATAGGCAACAGGCTGAGCCTGCTCCAGCCCTGTTCCTAGTCCTACTCCAGCCCTGGTCTCGCTCCGGCCTTGCTCCACCCATGCCCTGCCCCGCCCCCTGAGTCCAGCTCCAACCACTAGGCCTGACCACCTCCATCACCTTTGCTGACACCATCACTTCCATAGGAAATGGCACTGAGGTTGCCGGGGCAACAGGCATTCTCAGGGTGCCAGGAGCCATTGTTCTATTTACCAGGACAGTCCGATGCCAGGACAGTGCCCCTGAGCGCTGGAGAGGACTAGGGCTGCATTAGGACACCTGAAGCGCAGCTGCTGGAGAGTCAGCAGAACCGCCCGGAGACAGCCACGCTTGCCTCCCAGCCCGGGAAGCCCAGAGACCCAGAGCGTAGACATCTCTCAGAGCATCTCTGCCAGCAGGAGACATTGGGTGAGGAATAGAGTCGTCCCGCCTTCGGGCAGGAGCCATTCAGGAGACCCAGTGTGGGGGGAATCGGGCTGTGTGTGTACAATGTCTAGCACTGCAGGGCCGTGATCCGGGACTGAGCCCTCTGGGCACTGCTGAAATACAAAGGAGAACAGCAGGGCTGGAAGATTTTCAGGCTCTGTGTGAGGAGGGCTGGTTGGGTTGAGCCAGCAGTGAGTCCCCAGTAACACAGAGCTGCGCTAGTGATGGAAGATCTATTTTGTCTTCCCTACTTAGCACAGTTCACAACTTAGCACTGACCAGCTGCAAGGATCCTGGCGGGCTCTGGTATGGTTGTAGCAGCAAACTCAATGTTTGGGAAATGCGAGATATGTGCAATAGACAATGTAGTTCCGTCTGGGCACCAGCCAGCTCCTGTGCCCCAGAGAGCTCTCACAGCTCACACTGAACCAGGGACAAAGGGGGCAGGAGGTTGGAAGAGAAGGTGCCAGCCTGGGACCCAGGAGACCCATG
>NW_027057658.1:0-3215 GCF_011386835.1 Chrysemys picta bellii
TGTGGCACCTTAGAGACTAACAAATTTATTAGAGCATAAGCTTTCGTGGACTACAGCCCACTTCTTCGGATGCATATGCATATGCATATGCATCCGAAGAAGTGGGCTGTAGTCCACGAAAGCTTATGCTCTAATAAATTTGTTAGTCTCTAAGGTGCCACAAGTCCTCCTGTCTAACTAAGGTTTGTAACCTGTCCTTTAAATCGGCTTCTGTACCCAATGACTGGAAGTTAGCTAATGTAACGCCAATATTTAAAAAGGGCTCTAGAGGTGATCCCGGCAATTACAGACCGGTAAGTCTAATGTCGGTACTGAGCAAATTAGTCAAAACAATAGTTAAGTATAAAATTGTCAGACAAATAGAAAAGCTCTGTGGTAGGAATTATTTGGGGGCCGGTCTCTGGGCTGGTCTAGAGGAGGGCAGATGAGATTATATCTCTGTGATCCCTTCTGGCCTTGGAATCTAGGCATTAGTCTGATTTCTCCGCTTCCTGGGAGGTTGAACACATGGAGTGGGTCTGATCTCCCTGGGGGAAGCAGGAATTACACTGATGCCCAGCGTGGAGGCAGAGCTGGGGCTGTGGACTAAAAGCGATCACGTGGATTCACATCGCAGCTCGCTCTGCCTTCCCCGGCACCTGTGGAATGCAAGAGGCGCTGAAATCCAGCACCTTTCAACACTAAGGGGAGGGGGGGACCCCAGCCTCTCCACATACAGCTGCTGATCAGAGCGATCACATATGTCAATCACGTTTCACATCTATAGCAGAGGGGTGATCGCAGTGGTGCAGGGGGACACTGGAAAGGTATTTCTCTGAGTCCAATGGATGTGAAATCAGCTGTGCACTAATGCTGATGGCTCCCACCCCCGAAGGGCCCCCGCCAATCCATGCTGATATCTGCAGGAGAGAGCAGGGGGGTGAAGAAGAGCGGGCCGGTACTGCCACTCTGTGGGCCTGGGGGAAGCACAAACAGCATCTGTGGGATGCCAGGGCAGCTCACTGTCTGTCCCTCCCATGTCCCAGGCCTCCTGCCCAGGCCCTGACTGTGCTGCAGGGATTCTGTGGCTCAGACACATGCTCTGGCGGTGGCCACACGCCCTCAGGCTCTAGGTGAAAGGACCTTTTTTCCCAGTGTCCCCAGAAAGGTGCAAATCCAGAGGGCAAATAAAAAGCCTCCGAATTTGGTAATCTCTGTAACTCATTGGGGGAGACAGGGAGTGGTAAACTCGTGATCTTTGAGCACTTCTGGCTGCTGACCTAGTTCTGTCCCTGCCCTCCCCCAGGGTTCCACGGGGTGCAGGCCATGGACTGGGACACCCCTGGGGGGTGGGGAATTCCAGTATGATGAGGATGACTTCATCAGCTTCCATATCCAGCCTCAGGCCCCTTACCCATGTCTGCATCCTGACTCCCCCGTTCCTGGAGCCATGGCACTGCTCCCAGCCCCACCTCAAGGGGGTGGGGGGGCACAAACAGGGATAAGGGGGGGCACTGCACCCCTACTCTAAAAAGCATTCCACTGGGCCCAGAGCAATTCTAGCCTCTCCCTCTGTTTTTTGCCGGGCGAAACCAGTCATGGCCGCAGCCGGGCTGTTGGGTGGGGGCGAGAGCCGGGATCCTGGGCGGGGCCTGTGTTGTGAATTCCTTTAATGCTTAACCAATACCATATTAATAGTTGAAACAGTTATTTCTTTAAAATGTTATTTACATCCCTAGTCTGGACACCTGCCTTGTAGCTTCTGAGCCCTTAGGCAGAAACCTCCACCTACCCCCAAAGCTTCAGTGATATTTGCAGTAAAAGAATTCCCCTCTGTCTGGGTGGGGCAACCACTCCCCATCTCGTTCCCTGTGGGTTGGGGGAGCTGTCCTTGTATCTCTCCCTCTCCTTCTCCCCGACCCCTACCCTCTTTCCCTCCCTCCCCCAGCCAGTCTCCATTTGCTCTCACAGTCTACCCCCAACCCCCCCGACATCCCTCCTTTCCCTCACAGTGACCCGTCCCCCCCCAGACACAGTTTCCTTCTATTGCAGCCCTGTTCCCATCTGGCCCATAAGTCTTCTCTATTCCCCTGCATTGCCCCATCCCCCCTTTAGCACCCTGCCCTGCCCACTGCATCCCCTTCCTGCCCCTGACCCATCCCTCATCCTCCCTCAATCCCCCTTCTACATCCCCTCTCCCTCTTAACCCTCTTTCAGCTCCCCCCAGGTGTGGCTGTCCCAGCCCCCAGCACATCGTGGGTTGGCTTCCTCCCTGCTCTGCACACAGTGGCTGGACATCCCACTTTTAAAATTGGGGGAGGGCATTGGCCCCTAGTCCCCCATATTCCAGTGTGGATCTCCTCGCTGTTTGATGTGTGTATTTTTAGGGCTGTGTGTGTCATGGTCGCTGTCAGTTTGTTGGTAACTTTAGCTGCAATCTCATGAAGATGTTTTCTCTGGAATTGTCTCATAATTTAAAAACAATCTAAGCTGCAAACTCACCCTGTCTGCGTGCTCCTAGGGATCCTCCTCTTTTTGTCTCTAGTGCAGACGGCAGAGTGTCTGGAGGGGGGAAGGAGAAAAGAGGTGAGATTTCAGGCTTTTATATTTATAACAGCGTCCCCACTCTGATCTCCTAGAATTGTGTTTTAATTATGATAGAGAAACATACCGAGACACACTCCAGTATTTAATATAAAAAGGTCTGAAACCGTCTCTTTCCTCTCTCATTCAGGCATCTCCCAGCAATTGTGTTAGGCAAAAAGATTCTTTTCCCCCAAGAATCAGGCAAGCACAGACAATACTGAAGGGGGTTTATTTATGGTACCGGGAAGACTGACAAGCAGCTTCAAAGATATGGTGCTATAGTGGCCAGTTATATACATTCTCTTATCAATTCATTTGCATTTATCTGTACATACAGAGACTGACATTGTTACGAGTCAAAAGAGAACCCTGAACAAAGATAAAAATAAGAACAATACGTACATATAGAGGCCATCCTAATTGCATCAAACAGCTATGACTACCTTACTGGGGAAGGAGGCGGGGTGTGGGGGGGTAGAGATGAGTACTTACAGATATCCAGTGGGCTGTGAACGGAGGGTTTATTCTGTTCTAAGAACTAAGTTACTGGGTGGGCATTAACCATATAAGCTTATCAATTGTCAGTGCCGTTTGTGCTACTGAAATATCCCTGCTTGCTTGTCTCGTCCTGATCCTGTTTTCCTCACTGA
>NW_027057659.1:0-3214 GCF_011386835.1 Chrysemys picta bellii
CTAAGGGGCCACAGGTCTCTGACCCAAGTCACTGCATCGCTAGCAAACCAGGTTTGCTAGTCTCTAAGGGGCCACAGGCCTCTGACCCAAGGCACTGCATCGCTAGCAAACCAAGTTTGCTAGTCTCTAAGGGGCCACAGGTCTCTGACCCAAGGCACTGCATCGCTAGCAAACCAGGTTTGCTAGTCTCTAAGGGGCCACAGGTCTCTGACACAAGGCACTGCATCTCTAGCAAACCAAGTTTGCTAGTCTCTAAGGGGCCACAGGCCTGTGACACAAGGCACTGCATCGCTAGCAAAACAGGTTTGCTAGTCTCTAAGGGGCCACAGGTCTCTGACCCAAGGCACTGCATCGCTAGCAAACCAGGTTTGCTAGTCTCTAAGGGGCCACAGGTCTCTGACACCAGGCACTGCATCTCTAGCAAACCAGGTTTGCTAGTCTCTAAGGGGCCACAGGTCTCTGACACCAGGCACTGCATCTCTAGCAAACCAAGTTTGCTAGTCTCTAAGGGGCCACAGGTCTCTGACACAAGGCACTGCATCTCTAGCAAACCAAGTTTGCTAGTCTCTAAGGGCCACAGGTCTCTGACACAAGGCACTGCATCTCTAGCAAACCAAGTTTGCTAGTCTCTAAGGGGGCACAGGCCTGTGACACAAGGCACTGCATCGCTAGCAAAACAGGTTTGCTAGTCTCTAAGGGGCCACAGGTCTCTGACCCAAGGCACTGCATCGCTAGCAAACCAGGTTTGCTAGTCTCTAAGGGGCCACAGGTCTCTGACACCAGGCACTGCATCTCTAGCAAACCAGGTTTGCTAGTCTCTAAGGGGCCACAGGTCTCTGACACCAGGCACTGCATCTCTAGCAAACCAAGTTTGCTAGTCTCTAAGGGGCCACAGGTCTCTGACACAAGGCACTGCATCTCTAGCAAACCAAGTTTGCTAGTCTCTAAGGGGCCACAGGTCTCTGACACAAGGCACTGCATCGCTAGCAAAACAGGTTTGCTAGTCTCTAAGGGGCCACAGGTCTCTGACCCAAGGCACTGCATCGCTAGCAAACCAGGTTTGCTAGTCTCTAAGGGGCCACAGGTCTCTGACACCAGGCACTGCATCTCTAGCAAACCAGGTTTGCTAGTCTCTAAGGGGCCACAGGTCTCTGACACCAGGCACTGCATCTCTAGCAAACCAAGTTTGCTAGTCTCTAAGGGGCCACAGGTCTCTGACACAAGGCACTGCATCTCTAGCAAACCAAGTTTGCTAGTCTCTAAGGGGCCACAGGTCTCTGACACAAGGCACTGCATCGCTAGCAAACCAAGTTTGCTAGTCTCTAAGGGGCCACAGGCCTGTGACACAAGGCACTGCATCGCTAGCAAACCAGGTTTGCTAGTCTCTAAGGGGCCACAGGTCTCTGACCCAAGGCACTGCATCGCTAGCAAACCAGGTTTGCTAGTCTCTAAGGGGCCACAGGTCTCTGACCCAAGGCACTGCATCTCTAGCAAACCAAGTTTGCTAGTCTCTAAGGGGCCACAGGTCTCTGACACAAGGCACTGCATCTCTAGCAAACCAAGTTTGCTAGTCTCTAAGGGGCCACAGGCCTGTGACACAAGGCACTGCATCTCTAGCAAACCAAGTTTGCTAGTCTCTAAGGGGCCACAGGCCTGTGACACAAGGCACTGCATCGCTAGCAAAACAGGTTTGCTAGTCTCTAAGGGGCCACAGGTCTCTGACCCAAGGCACTGCATCGCTAGCAAACCAGGTTTGTTAGTCTCTAAGGGGCCACAGGTCTCTGACACCAGGCACTGCATCTCTAGCAAACCAAGTTTGCTAGTCTCTAAGGGGCCACAGGTCTCTGACACAAGGCACTGCATCTCTAGCAAACCAAGTTTGCTAGTCTTTAAGGGGCCACAGGTCTCTGACCCAAGGCACTGCATCGCTAGCAAAACAGGTTTGCTAGTCTCTAAGGGGCCACAGGTCTCTGACACCAGGCACTGCATCTCTAGCAAACCAGGTTTGCTAGTCTCTAAGGGGCCACAGGTCTCTGACACCAGGCACTGCATCGCTAGCAAACCAGGTTTGCTAGTCTCTAAGGGGCCACAGGTCTCTGACACCAGGCACTGCATCGCTAGCAAACCAGGTTTGCTAGTCTCTAAGGGGCCACAGGGGCCTGACACCAGGCACTGCATCTCTAGCAAACCAGGTTTGCTAGTCTCTAAGGGGCCACAGGCCTCTGACACCAGGCACTGCATCTCTAGCAAACCAGGTTTGCTAGTCTCTAAGGGGCCACAGGTCTCTGACACCAGGCACTGCATCTCTAGCAAACCAGGTTTGCTAGTCTCTAAGGGGCCACAGGGGCCTGTGACACCAGGCACTGCATCTCTAGCAAACCAGGTTTGCTAGTCTCTAAGGGGCCACAGGCCTCTGACACCAGGCACTGCATCTCTACCAAACCAGGTTTGCTAGTCTCTAAGGGGCCACAGGTCTGTGACACCAGGCACTGCATCTCTACCAAACCAGGTTTGCTAGTCTCTAAGGGGCCACAGGCCTGTGACACCAGGCACTGCATCTCTAGCAAACCAGGTTTGCTAGTCTCTAAGGGGCCATAGGGGCCTGTGACACCAGGCACTGCATCTCTAGCAAACCAGGTTTGCTAGTCTCTAAGGGGCCACAGGGGCCTGTGACACCAGGCACTGCATCTCTAGCAAACCAGGTTTGCTAGTCTCTAAGGGGCCACAGGCCTCTGACACCAGGCACTGCATCTCTAGCAAACCAGGTTTGCTAGTCTCTAAGGGGCCACAGGCCTCTGACACCAGGCACTGCATCTCTAGCAAACCAGGTTTGCTAGTCTCTAAGGGGCCACAGGCCTCTGACACCAGGCACTGCATCTCTAGCAAACCAGGTTTGCTAGTCTCTAAGGGGCCACAGGTCTGTGACACAAGGCACTGCATCTCTAGCAAACCAGGTTTGCTAGTCTCTAAGGGGCCACAGGTCTGTGACACCAGGCACTGCATCTCTAGCAAACCAGGTTTGCTAGTCTCTAAGGGGCCACAGGTCTCTGACACCAGGCACTGCATCTCTAGCAAACCAGGTTTGCTAGTCTCTAAGGGGCCACAGGCCTGACACCAGGCACTGCATCTCTAGCAAACCAGGTTTGCTAGTCTCTAAGGGGCCACAGGCCTGACACCAGGCACTGCATCTCTAGCAAACCAAGTTTGCTAGTCT
>NW_027057660.1:0-3212 GCF_011386835.1 Chrysemys picta bellii
AAGCAACACACTTAAGAAGAGAACATGACTTTTATCTAACCCAACATAGCCAGGAGCAGCCCCAGCTCAGGATCCTCAACCGGACTCACCCCAACTGCCAGGCACAGCGTCCAGTTAACAGCCCCCCCTTGGCCTGGCTGGACACCCACAGACACATGGCCACACGCAGCCCTTCCCTGCTTTGGCTCATTCCACGCTGTCTGTACGCCTCGATTGTGGGCTGCGCTCAGGAGGCCGTGTGGGAGACCAGTTTGCAGTCCCCTGACAGAGAACTACAGTTCACATCAAAAGCTGATCTAACAATGATCCCGGGGGAACGTGTGAGCTCACGCTCCCTGGCCACAATAAAAA
This sequence comes from Chrysemys picta bellii, assembly GCF_011386835.1. Lineage (NCBI taxonomy): Eukaryota > Metazoa > Chordata > Testudines > Emydidae > Chrysemys > Chrysemys picta. Next base: position 352 of record NW_027057660.1, read on the forward strand.
GACATGATCCTACTGGGGTCTCTTCTATATGACCTTAGAGACTAACAAATGTATTTGAGCATAAGCTTTCGTGGGCTACAGCCCACTTCATCGGATGCCTGTAGTGGAAAATACAGTAGGAAGAGAGAGATATACACAGAGACATGAAACAATGGGTGTTACCATATACAACATAAGGAGAGTGATCAGTTAAGGTGTGTACGGGGAGCGAGTAGCTCAGGGTGCAGGGAGGGGGTAGCTAGGGGCTGTGTGCAGGCAGGGGGTAGCTCAGGGTGCAGGGAGGGGGTAGCTAGGGGCTGTGTGCAGGAAGAGGAGTAGCTCAGGGTGCAGGGAGGGGGTAGCTAGGGGCTGTGTACGGGGAGGCGGTAGTTCAGGGTGCAGGGAGAGGGTAGCTAGGGGTTGTGTGCAGGAAGGGGAGTAGCTCAGGGTGCAGGGAGGGGGTAGCTAGGGGCTGTGTGCAGGAAGGGGGTAGCTCAGGGTGCAGGGAGGGGGTAGCTAGGGGCTGTGTGCAGGCAGTGGGTAGCTCAGGGTGCAGGGAGGGGGTAGCTAGGGGCTGTGTGCAGGCAGGGGAGTAGCTCAGGGTGCAGGGAGAGGGTAGCTGGGGCTGTGTGCAGGCAGGGGGTAGCTCAGGGTGCAGGGAGAGGGTAGCTAGGGGCTGGGTGCAGGCAGGGGAGTAGCTCAGGGTGCAGGGAGGGGTACCTAGGAGCTGTGTGCAGGCACGGGGGCTCCCGGTGGAACTCCCAGCTTTAGGGGGCGAGGCCTTGGGGCTCCCGGCTTCAGCCTCCCTGCTGCTCCTGGCTTGGGGGCAGGGGAGGTTTGCTGGCTTGAGCCCCGCGCCGCTCCTGGCTTCAGCGCTGGGGCTCGCTGCACCGGGTTTCAGCCGCGGGGCTCCATGACCCCCATGAAAGGGCTCGCGGCCCCGGACCCCCGGCTGACAATCGCTGATCAGACCGAAACAACGTTGGTAAAACCACAGGTCCGAACAGCAATGGCCGAGTCTTGGGGTTAGTCCTCCAGCCCCAGGGGAAAAGCTTCAGCCGGCCCCTCCCGCTCCCCTCCCAACTGCACCTGTGTGGCCAGGCAAACATGGATGATCAGTGCCGCTGGCTCCAAGCCTCCCTCCCCACCCACTTCCACCGTGGCTCTTTGCCCACATTGTGCCCCACGGGGGAAGCCGGCCATGCTGCCCAAGCCAGGCTGGGCAGGAAGGGGGCCCCTCGTCTCTGCTAGCCAGAGGCCGGGAATGGGCGACAGGGGACGGGTCACTGGACGATCCCTGTTCTGCTCAGTCCCGCTGGGCCCCCGGCACTGGCCGCTGTCGGCCGACAGGACACGGGGCCAGATGGACCCTTGGTGTGACCCAGCCCGGCCGTTCCTACGTTCTATGGGCAGGGGCTTGTGGGGCTGCAGCCCCCTAACTGTGTATCCCCCCCGCCCCATAGCCAGCAGCCAGCGCAAAGCTCACACCCGCCACAGCAGCAGGGGGCGCTGCTGGTCTGGGGCTGCTCCCACAACCTGCTCCAGCCCCCCCTCCCCGGGGCCGATCAGGATCTGGGGGCGTGTCCAGGGGCCCAGGACTCCCCCCACGTGGGGCAGCCTAGCACAGGATGGGAAGTTCCGGGTCTGGCCTCCAATCACAGCCGCAGTTGCTCTCTGCACGCGCCAATCAGCGCCAAGGAACGCACATTTAACCGGCCTGCCTGGATGGGTGACGGCTTAAATACAATAGGGGAAAAAGGGTGTATTGGCACCAATCAGAAGCTGGGGAGGGATGATAGGCATGTGGGCGCGCCAATCAGACACCAGCGAGAATCTTAGTGTCTGTGGACGGAGCTGGCAGCACGGGGGAGGGGAATCTCCAGTCGGGCCCTTACCCGCTGCTCCCCGGGAGCCTCCCCCAGGGCAGAGCCCCCGGCCCGGCCCCGCCCTCCCGGTCCCGCCCCTGCCCCAGGGCGGCCCCGCTTGGGGAGAAGGGGAGAGACCCCCCAGGGAGCGATGCCCCGGGCTGCGGGGGGCGGGGCTAGACACGCCCGCGGGGGGGGGGGGCGGGAACATGTTGCCTGCAAGAGCCCGGCCCCGCCCCTCCCTAACGCGAAGCTTCCGCCCCGCTCTGGCGTCACTTCCGCCCCGCTTCCGGGGCTAGGGGCTCCCTGGGCCTGGCCCCGTCACACCCTGAGCCCGGGGCTGGAATAGCAGGTGGGGAGCAGCCTGTGGGGCAGGACTGGGGGGCAGAGCTGGGGGGGCGGTTGGAGGTCCCAGGGCTGGAATAGCAGGTGGGGAGCAGCCTGTGGGGAGGACTGGGGGGGCAGAGCTGGGGGTGGTTGGAGGTCCCAGGGCTGGAATAGCAGGTGGGGAGCAGCCTGTGGGGAGGACTGGGGGGCAGAGCTGGGGGGGGGCGGTTGGAGGTCCCAGGGCTGGAATAGCAGGTGGGGGGCACTCTGAGAGTCAGGACTTAGTAGACATCAGAAAACGCACACAGGCGAGAGGCCGTATAAATGTTTGGACAGTGGGAAAAGCTTGAGTCGGAGATCACAGCTTATTACAGCTCAGAGACTGCACACCGGAGAGAGGCCAGAGAAATGCCGTGAGTGTGGGAAAGGTTCCCCTGAGCGATCAGCCCTTACTGCCCAGGAGAGACCCACATGGGAGAGAAACCCTGTACAGGCCTCCACTGTGCGGAAAAGCTTCAGTGACCACTCAAAGCTTACTAGACATCGGAGAATCCACAGGGATCAACATCAGCCAATCCCACAGGGACGAAACCTCTTAGATTTCATTAGCTGGTGTGTAAAACACTAATATTAGAGCTTGGACATCAGAGACTCCCCCACACCAGAGGGAAATTCTAAGCAAACCCCAGA
>NW_027057661.1:0-3212 GCF_011386835.1 Chrysemys picta bellii
TCCTTGTGTGTTCTTGTGTGTTTGTTTGTAGGGGCCGGCAGGGGCTGGGTGCTGGGAAGGACGCCGAGCCCTGAGTAGAGGGCGGGGCTTGGCTGATTAAGGGGCCCCATAAAAGCGGCCGCCCAGCCAGGCAGCGGTACAGCGGCAGCAAACAGGGCGGCTAACAGGGGAGTTTGAGAGAGAGTTCTCATTGGAGGAGAAGGTACCTGTATTTGCATCTGTCCTTGTTTGTTCTTGTGTGTTTGTTTGTAGGGGCCGGCAGGGGCTGGGTGCTGGGAAGGACGCCGAGCCCTTAGTAGGGGGCGGGGCTTGGCTGATTAAGGGGCCCATAAAAGCGGCCACCCAGCCAGGGCAGCGGTACAGCTGCGAGCAGCGGCAGCAAACAGGGCGGCTAACACGGGAGTTTGAGAGAGAGTTCTCATTGGAGGAGAAGGTACCTGTATTTGCATCTGTCCTTGTGGGTTCTTGTGTGTTTGTTTGTAGGGGCCGGCAGGGGCTGGGTGCTGGGAGGACGCCGAGCCCTGTGTAGGGGGGCGGGGCTTGGCTGATTAAGGGGGCCCCATAAAAGCGGCCGCGCAGCCAGGCAGCGGTACAGCTGCGAGCAGCGGCAGCAAACAGGGCGGCTAACACGGGAGTTTGAGAGAGAGTTCTCATTGGAAGAGAAGGTACCTGTATTTGCATCTGTCCTTGTGTGTTCTTGTGTGTTTGTTTGTAGGGGCCGGCACGGGCTGGGTGCTGGGAAGGAGACCGAGCCCTGAGTAGGGGGCGGGGCTTGGCTGATTAAGGGGCCCATAAAAGCGGCCGCCCAGCCAGGCAGCGGTAGAGCTGCGAGCAGCGGCAGCAAACAGGGCGGCTAACCGGGGAGTTTGAGAGAGAGTTCTCATTGGAGGAGAAGGTACCTGTATTTGCATCTGTCCTTGTGTGTTCTTGTGTGTGTGTTTGTTTGTAGGGGCCGGCAGGGGCTGGGTGCTGGGAAGGACGCCGAGCCCTGAGTAGGGGGCGGGGCTTGGCTGATTAAGGGGCCCATAAAAGCGGCCGCCCAGCCAGGCAGCGGTACAGCTGCGAGCAGCGGCAGCAAACAGGGCGGCTAACGGGGGAGTTTGAGAGAGAGTTCTCATTGGAGGAGAAGGTACCTGTATTTGCATCTGTCCTTGTGTGTTCTTGTGTGTTTGTTTGTAGGGGCCGGCAGGGGCTGGGTGCTGGGAAGGACGCCGAGCCCTGAGTAGGGGGCGGGACTTGGCTGATTAAGGGGCCCATAAAAGCGGCCGCCCAGCCAGGCAGCGGTACAGCTGCGAGCAGCGGCAGCAAACAGGGCGGCTAACGGGGGAGTTTGAGAGAGAGTTCTCATTGGAGGAGAAGGTACCTGTATTTGCATCTGTCCTTCTGTGTTCTTGTGTGTGTGTTTGTTTGTAGGGGCCGGCAGGGGCTGGGTGCTGGGAAGGACGCCGAGCCCTGTGTAGGGGGCGGGGTTTGGCTGATTAAGGGGCCCATAAAAGCGGCCGCCCAGCCAGGCAGCGGTACAGCTGCGAGCAGCGGCAGCAAACAGGGCGGCTAACAGGGGAGTTTGAGAGAGAGTTCTCATTGCAGGAGAAGGTACCTGTATTTGCATCTGTCCTTGTGTGTTCTTGTGTGTGTGTTTGTTTATAGGGGCTGGCAGGGTCTGGGTGTTGGGAAGGACGCCGAGCCCTGAGTAGGGGGCGGGGCTTGGCTGATTAAGGGGCCCATAAAAGCGGCCGCCCAGCCAGGCAGCGGTACAGCTGCGAGCAGCGGCACCAAACAGGGCGGCTAACAGGGGAGTTTGAGAGAGAGTTCTCATTGGAGGAGAAGGTACCTGTATTTGCATCTGTCCTTGTGTGTACTTGTGTGTTTGTTTGTAGGGGACGGCAGGGGCTGGGTGCTGGGAAGGACGCCGAGCCCTGAGTAGGGGGCGGGGCTTGGCTGATTAAGGGGCCCATAAAAGCGGCCGCCCAGCCAGGCAGCGGTACAGCGGCAGCAAACAGGGCGGCTAACAGGGGAGTTTGAGAGAGAGTTCTCATTGGAGGAGAAGGTACCTGTATTTGCATCTGTCCTTGTGTGTTCTTGTGTGTGTGTTTGTTTGTAGGGGCTGGCATGGGCTGGGTGCTGGGAAGGACGCCGAGCCCTGTGTAGGGGGCAGGGCTTGGCTGATTAAGGGGCCCATAAAAGCGGCCGCCCAGCCAGGCAGCGGTACAGCTGCGAGCAGCGGCAGCAAACAGGGCGGCTAACAGGGGAGTTTGAGAGAGAGTTCTCATTGGAGGAGAAGGTACCTGTATTTGCATCTGTCCTTGTGTGTTCTTGTGTGTTTGTTTGTAGGGGCCGGCAGGGGCTGGGTGCTGGGAAGGACGCCGAGCCCTGAGTAGGGGGCGGGGCTTGGCTGATTAAGGGGCCCATAAAAGTGGCCGCCCAGCCAAGGCAGCGGTACAGCTGCGAGCAGCGGCAGCAAACAGGGCGGCTAACGGGGGAGTTTGAGAGAGAGTTCTCATTGGAGGAGAAGGTACCTGTATTTGCATCTGTCCTTGTGTGTTTGTTTGTAGGGGCCGGCAGGGGCTGGGTGCTGGGAAGGACGCCGAGCCCTGAGTAGGGGGCGGGGCTTGGCTGATTAAGGGGCCCATAAAAGCGGCCGCCCAGCCAGGCAGCGGTACAGCTGCGAGCAGCGGCAGCAAACAGGGCGGCTAACGGGGGAGTTTGAGAGAGAGTTCTCATTGGAGGAGAAGGTACCTGTATTTGCATCTGTCCTTGTTTGTTCTTGTGTGTTTGTTTGTAGGGGCCGGCAGGGGCTGGGTGCTGGGAAGGACGCCAAGCCCTGAGTAGGGGGCGGGGCTTGGCTGATTAAGGGGCCCATAAAAGCGGCCGCCCAGCCAGGCAGCGGTACAGCTGCGAGCAGCGGCAGCAAACAGGGCGGCTAACACGGGAGTTTGAGAGAGAGTTCTCATTGGAGGAGAAGGTACCTGTATTTGCATCTGTCCTTGTGTGTTCTTGTGTGTTTGTTTGTAGGGGACGGCAGGGGCTGGGTGCTGGGAAGGACGCCGAGCCCTGTGTAGGGGGCGGGGCTTGGCTGATTAAGGGGCCCATAAAAGCGGCCGCCCAGCCAGGCAGCGGTACAGCTGCGAGCAGCGGCAGCAAACAGGGCGGCTAACACGGGAGTTTGAGAGAGAGTTCTCATTGGAAGAGAAGGTACCTGTATTTGCATCTGT
>NW_027057662.1:0-3212 GCF_011386835.1 Chrysemys picta bellii
AATGTGGTGAGCAATCTTTAACCTTCTCTATTGGATGAGTTAGTTAGAGGCACATCACCAGGAATGAGGTGGCTCTATAGTCCATCGCTAGGTTGTCCTCCCCATTTCCACGGTTTCTGTCTGGCTAGTTCCTATTGACAGTTTTCAGGGATTGTCTCCTCATCTAACTCATTAAGGGATGGGGTTTAATTCTCTCCTCACCAGGAGTCCAATCCTGGGCCCATTGAGATCAATGGCAAAACTTTCACTGACTTCAGTGGGGTCAGGATTTCAACTCAGGGGTTTCATTTCTCAGTCCCAGCTTTCGCGTTATCTCAGAGCGGCTTGTTCTGCTTCACAGAGACCCCACGAGGGGTTCGGCTGCTCTTGGCAAACCCCCAGATGCACAAGAGTCCGCCATACAAATGGTCACTGAACATTTTGTTGCCCTACATGTTTTCCTGGAGGGTAGAGCAGCTCTGCTAAGGCCTATGGCTGAGTCTAGTGCTAACGGCCAGTCAAAGCCCCAGGAAGTCAGTGGGAGGACTGGGTGTCACACACAAAGTGGGGCTGATGTATAGCAATGGACGGTACAACATGGAGGTTATGATGCCTCTCCACAGAACCGACACACAAAGTTTTCCGGTAAGCACCCTGCTGCTGATTCGCTCTGTGTTGTTTTCAGCTTCTGCGTTACAAAGAGGCCAAGAAGCTCCCACATCCAGACACTTTGGACCGTCTCGAGGAGTGGACAAAACACCCCAGCCCAGTTTTCCGTTCACTTGGTCTAAGAGGACTCGGCATCCTGGCAACCCAACCAGGGAAGGTGAGAGTCCAGGCTTGGTTAACTGGAAAATGATGAGGTGGCTGTGACCCAGTGGACTGAATTCTGGGCAGGGAGTGAGGCACAGTGTTCTGAGCTCACCTCTGCTGCTGACTTGCTGACCCTCTCGGTGCCTCCATTTCCCCAGCAGGAACGGGGATCACAATGGCCCCTCAATGCAGATCTTTCCTCAGAGAGTATTTTAGATGGGATTTTACTGCTTGGATTTCAGGTGGACATTATCATTCTCCTAGGGCTACCACACGTCCGGGTTTCCCCGGACTTGTCCGGCTTTTCGCTCTTTAAATAGCCGTCCAGGGGGGATTTCTAAAAATCTAAAAATGTCGGGATTTCCCCCCAGTCGGCTATTTATCGACCGAAAAGCGGGTGACAGGGCGGCCGAGCGCCGCTCGCATTGGGGCCTCGGCAGCCAAAGCCCCTTCCCAGCTCCTCCATCCCCTGCAGCCTTAGCACGCCGCCCGGCAGCGCTGTGGGGCGGGGCTGTTCGCCTGCGAGGGAACGCGGCGGCGGGGCTGGCAGCGGAGGCCAGAGCCTCTCCCCCACTTCCCCCCTCCTCCACAGCCTCAGCACGCCGCTCGGCAGCACTCGGGCGGGGCAGGGCGCTCCTTGGGGCACGGAGCCAGACACCTGCTCTAAGCCGAGTGGCACGGTAAGGGGGCCGGGGAGTTGGAGAAGGGGGGCAGTCAGGGGACAGGGAGCGGGGGGGATTTGGATGGGTCGGGAGTTCGGGGGGGGCTGTCAGGGGGGCAGGGGTGTGGAGAGGGATTGGGACAGTCAGGGACAGGGAGCAGGGAGGGATAGATGGGTCGGGGGTTCTGGGGGGGCTGTCAGGGGACGAGAAGTGGGAGGGAGTGGCTAGGGGGCGGGGCTACCCCCCCCCAATGGAGTGTCCTCTCTTTGAAAGTTCAGATATGGTAACCCTAATTCTCCCCCATGCAAATTACCCCAGCAGCATTCCTGTTCCTTCTTGGAGAGACCATTCCTGGTGCTGTCACAAAGGAAGACCTTGATTGGTCTAAAGACCTTAGCGAGCACACAAGGCCCTGTCTCATAGCCCCCTCCAGTGGCAAGACCCAACATTGCAGCACTGCCTCAGTTTTCCCCTCCTCGGCTTGAGTTGACAAATACCTCGTTCAAAAACACCCTTATTCAGGTTCATTTATTAAGACAAACAAGCCTTTGAAGGCCAAAGATAAAACCCTCAGAATCAAACCTGACAATGTCCAACAGACTAAAAATCAGAAACAGGCTCTTCTGCCATTACCACATCTCCTCTTCTGAGCTCACTCAACAAAGGTTCCACCCTGTCCTTAGTAAACATAAGAAAACTTAACTTTGGCCCCCTTCCAGGGCACCCCTTCTGCAAGCTCTTTGCCCCCAGGCTCTGCGGAGTTCTTTGTTCTCTTGGGGGAGGACTGCTTCCCAAGGCTTCCTCCCTGGAGGCCCTTTTCCCCCATCAGATTCCCCCTGCCTTCCCTCCCAGGGTACTCTAGGAGCCACTCCCCCCTGCTCCTGCTTCCCCTTCCTTCCTGACAGCCCAAAATAGTTCTCTCCTCCTCCGCTGCATCTGATTAATGCATGGGGCTGGCTGGCCCCAAGGTCTCTGGCTCTGAGAGAGGCAGAACACTCTCTTAAAGAGTGTTTGTGACCCTGCCCCCAAATGATATTTCAATGCCTTGCACTATCAGGTCCAAGTTTCTCAAACTTTGCAGAGGGTTCAGCTCTCACTTAGGACTCCCCATGGGCCAGGTTTGATTTTTTCCCCAAGTTTCACCATTTGGGGGATTGTCTGCATGGGAAAAGAAGGTGGCTAGAAGTTTTCGTTTGTTTGTTTGTAAGTGGAAAAACTGTCCTACAGCTCAGAGACGCAATCTCCCCAGGAAAAAATCACAATTGACTGGGGAGACAGCATGGAACATTTCCATCCAAAAAGGGAATGTTTTTAGGAGCGTATCAAAAGGAGCAACTAGAATGGAAACTGTGTACCAGCCTTAACTATGGAGATTGCTGCCAGCATCTGCTATAATAATAATGAATAGCACATAGAAAAGAGAGAAAAGCCCCGAAGCAAACCACAGCTTTGCCCACCCTACACCAGAACGACCTGGGGCAGGGTTAGGATTCACTGATTGCCTCGTCAGGCATCCCCATCGATTCTAAAGCACCACGCCTCTGACTGTGGAGACGGAGCTTCTCTCTGACTTGGTGCCACGGGGTAGAATAAACACAGCCCTGGCACTGTGGCTTGTACTCACTGGAGGGCTGGGAGATCTGATGAGCCCCCCCATGTGTGTGTGTGTGTAGGTGGAACAAGTCAAGGCCCTGCTGCCTGCCATCCTTTGGGGCTCGGATGAGATGGATGATGGGAGTATTCTGGAGGCCATCTCAG
>NW_027057663.1:0-3209 GCF_011386835.1 Chrysemys picta bellii
AAAAGGAATCTGAGTTATGAGTAAGAGTTAGTTAAGTTTAACACTGACTTAATTACAGTAGTCAGTCCCAGTAATTACTACACATATTCCCATAGCTGTGCTATTCTGTTAGAACCTGAACTTCTGAGTCCTGGGAAAATATGCATTGTGACATTTCCAGGGTGGACTGATTTAAATCAGCATTTGTATTTCAGCTGTTTTCTAAAGAAAGATGCACTCATTAGTTGATATACCCATTAAAACACCTTGACTTACAACTAAATAGACACTTTACAGTAGATTTGGTACATCTGTTTGCTACCTAGAAGTGTACACCATAACTATATTTTCAGATTCTTATTAACCAAACACTTTTAGTATGTTAGAAAATGGTGGTTTTGTTTTTTGTTTTTTAAGAGAGGGTCATGGATTCAGCATATTTATTTCTCTTATTATAATCTTCTAAGTTTAGGCCTCAACATATTTTGTATTAAATTCTGATTTCTTTTTAAACTGGCTCATTTTTAAAAAAGAAAAACTTATAAGTAACAAAAAATTTTAAAAAGGAATTTTATTTAATTTTTAAAAAAGTCTTCCAATTTTTATCCACCTTGGACCTTTCTGTAATTATGACATCACTGCGGCTATCCTAGTCCCACACCCAGCACTTTCAAGCAGCTGGTCTATTCGTTTGCAGTGCTCCGCTGCCCGGGAGCAACCCTAGACTCCCATTCTCAGTGACTGCAGGGTCGAGGCACAGCTCCTTGATGAGATGAGCTTGGAGGGCTATGTCAGAACACGGGTCAGTTTTTCAGCATTTCAGTTCTTTGCTATCCCCTTTTTTAGGCCCACCCTAACAAGGGGGATTAGCAACCAATGTGAGGTGCCCCTAGGCAAGAAACCTACGAGTAAAAGGATGCTAAGAGCTGTCTACTCTAACAGGAGAGTTTGGGAAATGGAGGGGGAGGAAAGAAAGGGTTACATCTCAGGAACATTCAGAGGAAGTTTACAGCGTCCAGTGGACTAAACTATGTCGTGTCCAGTCCTCAAAGCAATATGAAGACTACTAAATGTTACAGGAGAACAACCCCTCCCCCCCACCCCGGACACTTTATCTGACTCTCCCCAGATGCCCTTTGGGAGCAAGAGGTTCAGGGAAACACCAGCTGCTCATCCCATTCCTTTCACTCAACTCCTACCTGCTGAGCACGCAGCAGAGCAGTCCTCCTGTACATGTAATCCTCCGATTTGATCATGTACACCAGGGGTCGGCAATCTCTGGCACGCGGCTCGCCAGGGTAAGCACCCTGGCGGCCGGGCCAGTTTGTTTACCTGCTGCGTCGGCAGGTTCGGCGGATTGCGGCTCCCACTGGCCGTGGTTCGCCGTCCCAGGACAATGGGGGCTGTGGGAAGTGGCACGGGCCAAGGTATGTGCTGGCCCTGGCTTCCCGCTGCCCCCATTGGCCTGGAGCGGCGAACCGCGGCCAGCGGGAGCCGCCATCGGCCAAACCTGCCGACGCAGCAGGTAAACAAACTGGCCCGGCCCCAAGGTGCTTACCCCGGCGAGCCGTGTGCCAGAGGTTGCCGAACCCTGACGTGCACCATCTTATAGGAGTTCAGTTTGAATTTACACTCCAGCTTGTCCAAGCTCTCCACATTCTCCATGGACTTCTTACTGTTTCCCTCCTTCCCTTCCTTCTCCTGCTGCTCCCGACCATGCTGACACTTACGGATCCGCCTCAGGTTCCTGTAAACCAGAGACTCCCTGCTGGGATTAGTGCTCATCTTCTGTCTACTAGGCTGGGCATATCTGGTGGCTCCAGGCCAGCCCTTCGGAACCCAAAGTATTGCTCAGAGTGGAATGGTCACAAATTAAAGTCGGTTAGGCTCATGTGTCTACCATAAGCCAACCCACTGATCTCAGCTGTTTACAGAGAGTGAGGGCCTTTCAAAGCTGTTTTGCAACCAACTTCCTGCTAGCGAAAAGCACTGACTCAGCACCTTCTGCACTCAGCTAGAGGGCTATTGTAAGCAAAGGCAGGATTGCCAAAAAAAAAACGGGGCTGGTGACTCCCCAAACCCTGACCTCTCTGCAGCCTGTGGACTATGCTCTCTCTCAGTCACTGGAGAGCAGGAGCCCAGGGTGGGCTCTTGGAATAAACAGCAGCACTGTGTCTCTATATGCTACTCCCAGGTTAATGTCTGCTAAAGTGGCAGAGTACTAAAAACAAACAAGAGACTGCAATAGCCAACACTGTGACAGAGTAAGATTTTCTCCCTCTGCTGACATGGGTACTTGTGGTCTGTGTGTCACTTTTCACAGCCACAGCTTGTTCACTCACCTTGGCAGGAAAACCGGCTTCTGGGCCAGGTGTTCCCGAAAGTTCGGGAGAGGCAGAATCAGAGTTGACGTACCGCTCTACGTAGTCTGACCAACGCTGAAATTGGGCACAGAACACAAGGGGTTAACCAACATCTGCCAAATCAAACAATTCAAACCCAACTCTGAAGGGGTTTGGTTGGAAGTGGATGAAAGAAAAGCAACCTTTGGAGACTCCATATATTTCACACAAGTCCCACTCACTCTCCCCCCATGGATGGATATACCTATATCATAGAACTGGAAGGGACCCTGAAAGGTCATCCAGTCCAGCCCCCTGCCTTCACTAGCAGGACCAAGTACTGATTGTTGCCCCAGATCCTTAAGTGGCCCCCTCAAGGATTGATCTCACAACTCTGGGTTTAGCAGGCCAATGCTCAAACCACTGAGCTATCCCTCCCCCTATATGCACCTGCACTGTCTGGTTTTTGAAATTCTTAATAAGAGATGCCAACAAGGCTTGTTCAACCCAATTCACTGAGTGCACTGTGTCACAGAATGAATGTGTCCTGTAGGACTAGAAGCAGGTCATAAACTATAGCATCTGAAACACTGACAGCTCTGCCATCTTCATCCAGTTATACCCCCATTTAAACTTTACATGCTTAATAGCTGCAGCTGAACTCCAAGGACAATCGGCTCTTACCTCTGCCTCTACGGAGTCATCCGAGTTCTCCTCTTCGGTGTCCAGCAGCTCGATGGTTAATTGGACCTGGCCTCTGCTCTGAATGAACATCAGCTACAAAGCAGAATGCGGAAGGAGACTTAGTAACCAATTATTCAGAAAAATAAATCCAATAAACTTTATGCAACGGTAGGATACTACCCCCAGTTACACAATCTGAACACA
>NW_027057664.1:0-3208 GCF_011386835.1 Chrysemys picta bellii
ATGCAGTGCCTGGTGTTCGGCCCCTGTGGCCCCTTAGAGACTAGCAAAGTTGGTTTGCTAGAGATGCAGTGCCTGGTGTCAGAGACCTGTGGCCCCTTAGAGACTAGCAAACCTGGTTTGCTAGAGATGCAGTGCCTGGTGTCAGAGGCCTGTGGCCCCTTAGAGACTAGCAAACCTGGTTTGCTAGAGATGCAGTGCCTGGTGTCAGGCCCCTGTGGCCCCTTAGAGACTAGCAAACCTGGTTTGCTAGAGATGCAGTGCCTGGTGTCAGGCCCCTGTGGCCCCTTAGAGACTAGCAAACCTGGTTTGCTAGAGATGCAGTGCCTGGTGTCAGGCCCCTGTGGCCCCTTAGAGACTAGCAAACCTGGTTTGCTAGAGATGCAGTGCCTGGTGTCAGAGGCCTGTGGCCCCTTAGAGACTAGCAAACTTGGTTTGCTAGAGATGCAGTGCCTGGTGTCAGGCCCCTGTGGCCCCTTAGAGACTAGCAAACCTGGTTTGCTAGAGATGCAGTGCCTGGTGTCAGGCCCCTGTGGCCCCTTAGAGACTAGCAAACCTGGTTTGCTAGAGATGCAGTGCCTGGTGTCAGGCCCCTGTGGCCCCTTAGAGACTAGCAAACCTGGTTTGCTAGAGATGCAGTGCCTGGTGTCAGGCCCCTGTGGCCCCTTAGAGACTAGCAAACCTGGTTTGCTAGAGATGCAGTGCCTGGTGTCAGGCCCCTGTGGCCCCTTAGAGAGTAGCAAACCTGGTTTGCTAGAGATGCAGTGCCTGGTGTCAGGCCCCTGTGGCCCCTTAGAGACTAGCAAACCTGGTTTGCTAGAGATGCAGTGCCTGGTGTCAGAGGCCTGTGGCCCCTTAGAGACTAGCAAACCTGGTTTGCTAGAGATGCAGTGCCTGGTGTCAGAGGCCTGTGGCCCCTTAGAGACGAGCAAACCTGGTTTGCTAGAGATGCAGTGCCTGGTGTCAGAGGCCTGTGGCCACTTAGAGACTAGCAAACCTGGTTTGCTAGAGATGCAGTGCCTGGTGTTAGGCCCCTGTGGCCCCTTAGAGACTAGCAAAGTTGGTTTGCTAGAGATGCAGTGCCTGGTGTCAGAGACCTGTGGCCCCTTAGAGACTAGCAAACCTGGTTTGCTAGAGATGCAGTGCCTGGTGTCAGAGGCCTGTGGCCCCTTAGAGACTAGCAAACCTGGTTTGCTAGAGATGTAGTGCCTGGTGTCAGGCCCCTGTGGCCCCTTAGAGACTAGCAAACCTGGTTTGCTAGAGATGCAGTGCCTGGTGTCAGAGGCCTGTGGCCCCTTAGAGACTAGCAAACCTGGTTTGCTAGAGATGCAGTGCCTGGTGTCAGGCCCCTGTGGCCCCTTAGAGACTAGCAAACCTGGTTTGCTAGAGATGCAGTGCCTGGTGTCAGAGGCCTGTGGCCCCTTAGAGACTAGCAAACCTGGTTTGCTAGAGATGCAGTGCCTGGTGTCAGAGGCCTGTGGCCCCTTAGAGACTAGCAAACCTCGTTTGCTAGAGATGCAGTGCCTGGTGTCAGAGGCCTGTGGCCCCTTAGAGACTAGCAAACCTGGTTTGCTAGAGATGCAGTGCCTGGTGTCAGAGGCCTGTGGCCCCTTAGAGACTAGCAAACCTGGTTTGCTAGAGATGCAGTGCCTGGTGTCAGAGGCCTGTGGCCCCTTAGAGACTAGCAAACCTGGTTTGCTAGAGATGCAGAGCCTGGTGTCAGAGGCCTGTGGCCCCTTAGAGACTAGCAAACCTGGTTTGCTAGAGATGCAGTGCCTGGTGTCAGGCCCCTGTGGCCCCTTAGAGACTAGCAAACCTGGTTTGCTAGAGATGCAGTGCCTGGTGTCAGAGGCCTGTGGCCCCTTAGAGACTAGCAAACCTGGTTTGCTAGAGATGCAGTGCCTGGTGTCAGGCCCCTGTGGCCCCTTAGAGACTAGCAAACCTGGTTTGCTAGAGATGCAGTGCCTGGTGTCAGGCCCCTGTGGCCCCTTAGAGACTAGCAAACCTGGTTTGCTAGAGATGCAGTGCCTGGTGTCAGGCCCCTGTGGCCCCTTAGAGACTAGCAAACCTGGTTTGCTAGAGATGCAGTGCCTGGTGTCAGGCCCCTGTGGCCCCTTAGAGACTAGCAAACCTGGTTTGCTAGAGATGCAGTGCCTGGTGTCAGAGGCCTGTGGCCCCTTAGAGACTAGCAAACTTGGTTTGCTAGAGATGCAGTGCCTGGTGTCAGGCCCCTGTGGCCCCTTAGAGACTAGCAAACCTGGTTTGCTAGAGATGCAGTGCCTGGTGTCAGGCCCCTGTGGCCCCTTAGAGACTAGCAAACCTGGTTTGCTAGAGATGCAGTGCCTGGTGTCAGGCCCCTGTGGCCCCTTAGAGACTAGCAAACCTGGTTTGCTAGAGATGCAGTGCCTGGTGTCAGGCCCCTGTGGCCCCTTAGAGACTAGCAAACCTGGTTTGCTAGAGATGCAGTGCCTGGTGTCAGGCCCCTGTGGCCCCTTAGAGAGTAGCAAACCTGGTTTGCTAGAGATGCAGTGCCTGGTGTCAGGCCCCTGTGGCCCCTTAGAGACTAGCAAACCTGGTTTGCTAGAGATGCAGTGCCTGGTGTCAGAGGCCTGTGGCCCCTTAGAGACTAGCAAACCTGGTTTGCTAGAGATGCAGTGCCTGGTGTCAGAGGCCTGTGGCCCCTTAGAGACGAGCAAACCTGGTTTGCTAGAGATGCAGTGCCTGGTGTCAGAGGCCTGTGGCCACTTAGAGACTAGCAAACCTGGTTTGCTAGAGATGCAGTGCCTGGTGTTAGGCCCCTGTGGCCCCTTAGAGACTAGCAAAGTTGGTTTGCTAGAGATGCAGTGCCTGGTGTCAGAGACCTGTGGCCCCTTAGAGACTAGCAAACCTGGTTTGCTAGAGATGCAGTGCCTGGTGTCAGAGGCCTGTGGCCCCTTAGAGACTAGCAAACCTGGTTTGCTAGAGATGTAGTGCCTGGTGTCAGGCCCCTGTGGCCCCTTAGAGACTAGCAAACCTGGTTTGCTAGAGATGCAGTGCCTGGTGTCAGAGGCCTGTGGCCCCTTAGAGACTAGCAAACCTGGTTTGCTAGAGATGCAGTGCCTGGTGTCAGGCCCCTGTGGCCCCTTAGAGACTAGCAAACCTGGTTTGCTAGAGATGCAGTGCCTGGTGTCAGAGGCCTGTGGCCCCTTAGAGACTAGCAAACCTGGTTTGC
>NW_027057666.1:0-3196 GCF_011386835.1 Chrysemys picta bellii
CCGTGCTGTGTGCAGAGCATCGAGGGATAGAAGCCATGGCAGGGCGACAGCGCGATAGATTGTCACAGCCCCAGCGCGGCTGCCAGGGCCGGCTCCAGGGTTTTTGCTGCCCCAAGCAGAAAAAAAAAAAAAATCCGCGATCGCGATCAGCTCTACCGTCGCCGCTTCAGTCTTTGGCGGCAATTCGGCGGCTGGTCCTTCGCTCTGAGAGGGACTGAGGGACCCGCCGCCGAATTGCCGCCAAAGACCCGGACGTGCCGCCCCTCTCCGTTGGCCGCCCCAAGCACCTGCTTGCTGGGCTGGTGCCTGGAGCCGGCCCTGGTGGCTGCGTCTCCAGGGGAAGCTGCATCTGCCCCGTGACTCAGAGCTTGTCCACACAGCGTGTGACTGGCCGGGGTGTGAATTCACAGCGCACTAGCCTGCCGCACACCGCCCGGCTGCATGGCCCTGCTGCCGCGCACTAACCATTCTGCAGGGTGCTTTGATCCGCCCGCCCCTTCCTAGGCAGGGTCAGCAGGAGCACGGGGAGGGGCCTTCCCCGGTCAGGGTGCAGAGAGCCCAGCTGCCCCCCCAGGGGACTGAACGGCGTGTTTCCAGCTTAGCTCCCCCAGCCTCACTGTCCTACAACTCTGAACTGCCCAGGGACCTCTCTGCCCTCCACAGGCCACAGCCCCCAGCCGCCTGGCCCAGCCCTGCCCGGGGCAGGTCCTGACGCTGGTGCTGAGGCGATGCCCACCGCCGCTGAGCCCTGAGCCGGCTCTCAGCTCTCATCCTCTCTCTGCAGCCAGCTACACCCGTGAGAGTCAGGAGACAAGTGGAGAAACAGCAGCGACCCAGACCCAGACCCAGACCAGGCTCCCTGAGTCTTCTAAGGCCTGCCAAGGTGGAGGTAGGGTTGCCAACTTTCTGATCCCTGAAAACCGAACACCCCTACCCTTCTCCCGAGGCCCCGCCCCTGTCCACCTCTTCCCCTGAGGCCCTGCCCCCACCTCACATGTCCCCCCCCCCCCATCGCTTGCTCTCCATCCCCGCTGGTTGCTCCCCCATCCCCTGGGACTCACCTGGTGCCTGCAGAGCTGGGTTGGGAGGAGCTGACGCGGAGCCTGACCAATTGGGGCACGGCAGGGGTCAGTCCCTGAGTGAGGGGCTGGGGAAATCGGGGCACAGCAGGGTGTGGGGGGGGTCCCTGGAGTGAGGGGCTGGGATGGGGAAATCGGGGCACGGGATGGTGGGGGTGTCCCTGGAGCGGGGGGCTGGGGAGGGGAAATCAGGGCACAGCGGGATGGGGGGCAGACAGGTTACCCCCCTGCCCCGTGGACAGCGCCGATACCTACTTTGGAGCCCGGTATCGGAGCAGCCCGTTCTCTCATCAGGCTGGCGGGGCGGGAAGAGGCAGCTAAGCAGAGCTGCTCCTCCAGGCTCCAGGAGCAGCTCCTGCTCTTCCCGTCCCCGGGGGGCAGCAGCCGGTTACTGCAGGAAACCAGCCCTTTAGCGTCCGCTCAGCGCTGCTGACTGGATGCTGCGTTTCCCTTTCCGGTCGAAATCCGGCCACCTGGCAACCCTCGGTGGGGGCGAAGCTGGGTCCCGTGAGGGGCGATGAGCCCCGGCGGTCCAGCCCGTGCTCCGGGAGAGGGGTGGGGGAAACGGTGGCTCGGCAGGAAGGGCACAGGGCACAGCTCCATCGCCACGGAGCAAACCAAGCACGATCCTGATCTTTCGTGGCGTGCGGCAGGGAAATGGACTCTAGCCAGTGGCGCAGCCTGACTGAGGCCGGAGGCAGAGCAGGCGCCAGGAGGCTCAGTGGCTGGTCACTGGCCAGCTCCAGCTCCAGCTCCACCAGGCCTTGCAAGCTCCTCGTTCCCCTGCCTGCTGTGAGGTTCCCGTAGTGCATGACAGCCCCCATCCTGTCCTTCCACAGCCCCTGGCCCTGCCACTTCCGTCTGGAGGGGCTCACGGCTGTGAGTGCCAGTCTCAGGGCAGACTGTCAGAAGCCAGGCCAGACACCCAAAGTGGTGGGATGTTCTATAGTTAGATGTCCCCAAGCCAGTAACAGACATGGGCTCCTGGATCACTCTATTAATCTTCCCAGGGAGCCACAGACAGGCCTTTAGCCTCTCCAGCCAGCCTTACCACCCAGACAAACTGGACTTAGTGATAAAAGTCACGTAAACCAGAAATCACCACACATCACGTCACTCCTGCCCCGACCCCAAAGGCCAGTCACTCACCCCGGGTCGGTGGATGCTCAGGGTCTCCCACCAAAGACAACTCATTTCTCTAGTAAATTAAAGATTTTAGCTAATGTAACCCTTCTGCCCATCTAAGTTGGCAGCAACAAGGGCCGGGTTCTGTATCTAGGGGTTCCGTTTCAATAACGCAATGCAAAACCGGCTCGAGCCCCCACCCAGTGACCTGGGACAATTACATACCACCCCCTGGGCACCTCTAAGAGGCAATACTTCCCCTCTCGCAAGCACGGAGTCTGAGTGTAACAGAAAATGTTTAATAACATGAGGTAAACAACATCAGCATTAAATGGAAAAAAAACACCACAACTAGAGTTTTTAGACCAAACCATGAGCGAAGACCCACCCCAGCAAATTGGGCCGTGTCCTCTCCTGTTCGTTCTTGAAACCAGCGACCCAAGAATCACCAAAGTCCCAAAAGTCCACCAATCCCAAAGTCTCTTGGGTCCAGCAACCCAAGAATCACAAAAGTCCCAAAAGTCCGACAACCCCCCAAAGTCTCTGTCCATGATCAGTGCAGCCCCAGAGTTCAAGGGGGGGGTGAGCAGGGTGTTAAGGGGCACCTTACGTGATCCGAGGCCAACCGGCTGCTTCTCCGTGCGGTTCCACTGCAGCCTTCACCACAAACTGCTCCACTCCACCCGCAGTCCCACGAACTGCTCTGGCAGCTGCTCCGCTCCGCTCCGCTCCGCTCACCGACCTGTGAGCCGCGCTGCTCTGCTCCGCTCCGCTCACCGACCTGTGAGCCGCTCCGCTCCGCTCCACTCCACCCGTCCCTTGGGCCGCTCCCACAAGGCTCTGCTCTGCTCGTTGCTCCTCCAGCCGCTCCGCTCACCGACCTGTGAGCCGCTCCGCTCCGCTCACTCCCCGCTAAGCTAAGTTAGCTTAGCTATAGCTTCAGGCTCCCCCACTAGTTAACACGCCTCAGTGATCTCAGCTCTTAAATAGCT
>NW_027057667.1:0-3194 GCF_011386835.1 Chrysemys picta bellii
CCATCACAAGGGGGAAAAACAAGTAAGTTACCCTCTCAGTCGGCAATGTCGGGTAGGCTCTTCTTTTCACCTCCCCCACACAGTGGGGCTGCGCCCTCAACCCTCTTCCCATTGCACCTTCAGGACTAAAAGTAGAAAGCACCCCTTGCAATGACACCCGAAATAGTCAGTCTGTACAGCAGACTCTGGTCAGAAAGGCAGAGCTTTGGAGCTAATTTTTGACTTGTAGGTTGTTGCTTCTTGTAGCTTCTTCTTTTTTTTTTTTTTTTTGATCGGCTCCCAGTAAAGACGGGAGACGAAACAGGGGTGCACAGTGGGCCCACCACAGTCCCAGACGACATGCCAGGGGAGATTTAGTCACATAGAGTGTTGGGGTTCTTAGGGATTGGCTTGTTTTGAAATGGGATTGGCTTGATTTCTGGCTTCTTATGAAAGTCGGGGTGCTTATATACCCAGTGAAAAGTTGGCAACTGTGACTCTGGTCCCTTCCCCAGCCTTAATCCCACAGAGCACTATATTCAACGAGGAGGCACACGGCCTCACTGAACAAAACTGGAGTGAGTACAGATAATGAATTCCAAGCACTGAATGCTTACTCACAGCTCACTAATGTGGAAGGCAGAAACACGAGAACTATTCATGTCTCCTTAGAAGGATGTCCAGGCTGCTCAGGTCCACTTCTGCCATATTCTGTCCAGCTAGGGCTCCTGGATGATTCCTCTGCAAACTAATAAAGCCAAGCAAGAACTATCACTACACAGAGCTCTATTGGTGCGTTGAATCTTGCCCTCATCCCTGCCTCTGTCTCCCATTCCATCTACATCAGCCCCCAGACGAGGAACAGAGACTGAGCTCACACTATCAGTCACCGCTCTACTCTACTATCCACTGCCCCGCACGGTTTTCGTACACCCCTACTTCTCCATGGCTCCCGACACCTGGCCTGTGGGGATATACACCTAGCACCCCTGACCGTGTCCTACGAAGGGTGCATGTTGGGGAGCAAGGAGAGAGAAAGGCTGAGGGGCCCCATGGTGGTGGGAGGGACTGGGGGGAAGGGTAGGGATAGGGGGTGCAGGTTGGGGAATGTTGGAGAAAGGGAGAAAAAGGGCACTGGAGGGCCCACAGATCTAGGGACAGAGTGGGGTGCAGGTTGCGTTGGGCTGGGGGTGTTGGGAGGGAGGAAAAAAGGAGGCTATAGGGCCCAACGGATGGGGGGATGAACTGGGGGGCTGTTGGGGAGGAAGGCGGGCTGAGCAGTCCCTACAGGTGGATGCATGGATGGAGGCGCAGGTTGTGGTGAGCTGGGAGAATGTTGGAGAGAGATGGGGGCTGAGGAGGAATGAGTGGAGGAATAAATTGAGGAATACAGGCATGTGGGTTGGGGAAAGTTGTTGCAGGCTGGGGGGTGTTGGGGAGGGAGGGGGGCTGAGGGGCACTATGGGAGGAGGCAGGGATGGGGGAAAGGTAGGGATGGAGTGCAGTTTGGGGTGGCCTAGGAGGTGTTGCAGGAAGAAGAAAGGAGGACTGAGGGGCCCAACGGATGGGGGGGGATAGACGGGAGCGGGTTGGTTTGGGCTACAGGAAGGGGGGTGTGGGTTGGAGAAGGTTGCAGGCATGGGGGGCGGGGCGGGTGGGTTGGGGACTGGGGAAGCAGGTTGGGGTGGGCTGGGGGTTTGGGGGGGGACTAGGAAATTTGCAGCAGGCTGGGGCGTGTGAGGGGGACGAGAAAAGTCGTGGGTGGCGGGTTGGGGAAGGTTACGGTGGGTTGGGGACCGGGGAAGCGGGTTGGGGCGGACTGGGGGTGCAGGTTAGAGAAGGTTGCGGGGGGGGCGGGGACAAGGAAGGTTGCGGCGGGCTAGTGGGTGCGGGTTAGAGAAGGTTGCAGTGGGCTGGGGGTGCGGATTAGAGAAGGTTTTGGTGGGCTGGAGGTGTGGGGGGACAGGGCAGGCTGAGTGTGCGGGGGGACAGGGGAGACGTTGCGGCGGGCTGGGGGTGCGGGTTAGAGAAGGTCGCGGTGGGCTGGGGATACAGGGGGAGGTTGTGGTGGGCTGGGGGTGCAGATTAGAGAAGGTTGCGGCGGGCTGGGGGTGCAGGGGGACGGGGGGCACACAGGGGTGCGGGCTAGAGAAGGTCGTACCAGGCTGGGAGCGCGGATTAGAGAAGGTTGCGGCGGGCTGGGGGTGCAGGGGGCTGAGGAAGGTTGCGGCAGGCTGGAGATGCGGAGGGACGGGGGGCGGTCGGGGGAGCAGGGAGGCAAGGGAGGGTGCAGCGGGCTGGGGGTGCGGGTTAGAGAAGATTGCAGCTGGCTAGGGGTGCGGGTTAGAGAAGATTGTGGCAGGCTGGGGGTGTGGGGGGACGGGGGGGCAGACTGAGGGTGGGGGGGGCGAGGGAGGTTGCAGCGGGCTGGGGGTGTGGGGGGGACGAGGAAGGTTGCGGCAGGCTGGGGGTGCGGGGGGGACGAGGAAGGTTGCAGGGCCACCCACAGGCCTCAGGCCCCACAGGGGCCCCCACGAGAATATAGTATTCTATAGTATTGCAACTTTTTTTTATGGAAGGGGCCTCCGAAATTGCTTTGCCCCAGGCCCCCTGAATCCTCTGGGCGGCCCTGGGAGGTTGCGACAGGCTGGGGGTGCGGGGGGGAGGTCATGGCGGGCTGGGGGGGCAGGTTAGAAAAAGTTGCGGTAGGCTGAGGGTGCGGGGGGCGCACTGGGAGTGCAGGTTAGAGAAGGCTGCGGCGGGTGTGGGTGGGTGGGGGGGTTAGAGAAGGTTGCGGTGGGTTGGGGACCAGGGAAGCGGATTGTTGCGGACTGGGGGTGCAGGTTAGAGAAGGTTGGGGGGGCAAGGAAGGTTGCGGCGCGCTGGGGGTGCGGGTTAGAAAAGGTTGTGGCGGGCTGGGGGTGTGGGGGGACAGGGTGGGCTGGGGGTGCGGGGGGACGGGGGAGAGGTTGCGGAGGGCTGGGGGTGCGGGTTAGAGAAGGTTGCAGCGGGCTGGAGGTGCGGGGGGACAGGGACGGGCTGGGGGTGCGGGGGGGAGGTTGTGGTGGGCTGGGGGTGTGGCGGGACAGGGCGGGCTGGGTGTGCGGGGGGACGGGGGAGAGGTTGCGGAGGGCTGTGGGTGCGGGTTAGAGAAGGTTGCAGCGGGCTGGAGGTGCGGGGGGACAGGGACGGGCTGGGGGTGCGGGGGGGAAGTT
>NW_027057668.1:0-3194 GCF_011386835.1 Chrysemys picta bellii
GTGAGAGCGTTGAGACTCTGAGCATTGTTGATGCCACGCAAAAGCCGTCCATCTGGGAGCTGTGGAGACGCCGCTGTCCGTGAGATAAGTGTCTGGTTTGTTGAGGGCTCTGCTCACGCCCAACCTGAGTCCAGGTAGGGAAGCCCACTAAGTTAGGGCTGGGTTTGTATGAAAAGGTTCCTGACTAACTGTGGTTACAAGGGGGAAAAGGTCCCTATTTTCAGGGGTTGCTCATTTCTCTGGTCAGGAATGGTGTCTCCTCTGCAGCAGAAGGTTGGATTCAGGAGGATGACTCCAGGTGGTGAGTTGCTTGCTTTCCTCCCATTTTTTCTCTCTCTCTCTCTCTCTCTCTCCTCTTGTGTGTTGGCCAACGTTCTGACTCTTTCCTCTCCTGTCCTCGTGCCCTCTCCCTTCATAGGACACGATCATGCGTGCTAGGTGTGCATCCCCACAGGCCAGGTCTTGGGAGCCATGGAGAAGTAGGAGGGGACGAAAACCATGCAGGGCTGTAACTGTCGGTGTTAACTCGGTCTCTGTTTATCGAGTGGGGCTGATGTTGATGGTATTGGAGAGGGAGGCCAGGATGAGGGCAAGATTTGAAGCAACAAATAGAGCTTTAAGTAGTGATGGCTCATGGTTGGCTTTTGCAGCTGCGCTTCCAGAGGAATTTTCCAGGAGCCCTATGCTGAGGAGAAACTAGCAGAAATGGACATGAGCAGACTGGACATCCTTGTAAGCAAACATGAACAGTCCTCCGCTTTCTGACTCCCGCATAATTGGCTGTGAGTAAGCGGACAGTGCTTTAAATTACCAATCTGAGCTCGCTGTTGTAGTCTTTGCAGGCCGTATGCTTTCTCGTTCGGTACGGGGCTCTGCGTTTACAGCTGAGGAGGGGCCAGAGTCTGCTTTGCAGAGTGATTATTTCGGATGCCGTTGCAAGGGGTGCTTTTCAGTTTTAGTGCTAAGGGCATTATGCGGGGGAGGGTTCGGTGCAAAGCGCTTCCGTGCGGGAGAGGCGAAAAGAATAGCCTCCGCGACGTTGCCCACTGAGGTGGTATCTTACTTGTTTTTCCTCCTTGTGCCAGGTTTAGTACTGAGGGAAAAGAAATGAAACGTCAGAGTTTACGCCCCTTATCGGATGGAAAGCGAGCGAGAGCAGTGAGCCCGCAAGCATTATCGATGCAAGTCAGGAGCCGACCAGTTGGCAGTGGAGCAGTCGCTTCAGTCAGTGAGATAAGTGTCTGATTTGGTGAGTGCTCTGCTCACGCTCCACCTGATTCCAGGTTAGGAAGCCCAGTAAGTTAGGGCTGAGTTTGTATGAAAATGTTCCTGACTAGCTGTGGTTACGAGGGGGAAAAGGTCCCTATTTTCAGAGGTTGCTCATTTCTCTGGTCAGGAACGGTGTCTCCTCCGCAGAGTAAGGTTGGATTCAGGAAGATGACTCCAGGTGTAGTCAGTTGCTTGCTTTCCTTTCATTTTTTTTCTCGCTCTCTCTCGCTCTCTCTTATCTAGTGTGTTGGCCAACTTTCTCTCTCACTTTCCTCTCCAGTCCTCGTGCCGTCTCCCTTCGCAGGAGACGGGCAGGCTTGCTCGGTGTGCATCCCCGCAGGCCAGGTCTCGGGGGCCATGTAAAAGTAGGAGGGGACGAAAACCATGCAGGGCTGTAACTGTCGGTGTTAACTCGGTCTCTGTTCATCGAGTGGGGCTGATGTAGATGGGATTGGAGAGGGAGGCCAGGATGAGGGCAAGATTTGAAGCGACAAATAGAGCTTTAAGTAGTGATGCCTCATGCTTGGCTTTTGCAGCTGCACTTCCAGAGGAATTTTCAAAGCGTCCTATCCTGAGGAGTAAGTGGCAGAAGTGGACATGAGCAGACGGGTGGACATCCTTGTAAGCAGACATGAACAGTCCTCAGCTTTCTGACTCCCGCATAACTGGCTGTGAGTAAGCGGTCTGTGCTTTGAATTGCTCATCTGTGCTTGCTATAGTATTCTTCACAGGCCATGTGCTTCCTTGTTGGGTATGGGGCTCTGTGAGATTACAGCTGGGGAGGGGCCAGAGTCTACTGTGCAGAGTGATTATTTCAGGTGCTGTTGGAAGGGGTGCTTTTTGGTTATAATGCTAAAGGTGTAATGGGGAGGGTTGAGGGCGGAGCCACGTCGTGTGGGAGAGGTGAAAAGGAGAGCCTATGAGATGTTGACTACTGAGATGGTAACTTGTTTCCCCCCCTCCGTTCATCCCCCCATGGGTTTGTAAGAAATAGTTCCTGCCCAGCTGTGCTTAGGAGAGAGACAAGGTCCCCCTTTTCAGGGGCTGCTCATTTCTCTGGCCAGGAGCGGTGTCTCTTCCGCAGCAGAAGGTTGCATCCAGGAGGATGACTCCAGGTGGTGAGTTGCTTGCCTTCCTCCCATGTTTTTCTCTCTTCTCTAGTACGTTGGCCAGCACACACCCTCTCTCTCTGTCTGTCCTTGCCTTTCCTTGTGCTGTCTCCCTTCAGAAGACACGGGCAGGCGTGCTTGGTGTGCATCTGCAGAGGCCAGGTCTCGGGAGCCATGGAGAACTAGGAGCGTACGAAAACCATGCAGGGCTGTAACTGTCTGTGTTACCTTGGTCTCTGTTCATCGAGTGGGGCTGATGTAGATGGGACTGGAGAGGGAGGCAGGGATGAGGGCAAGACTCGACGCACCAATAGAGCTCTGTGTAGTGATAGTTCTTGCTTGGCTTTATTAGTTTGCGGCGGAATCGTCCAGGAGCCCTAGCCGGACAAGAATATTGCAGAAGTGGACCTGAGTAGTCTGGACATCCTTCTAAGGAGACATGAATAGTCCTCATGTTTCTGCCTTCTGCATCGCTGGCTGTGAGTAAGAGGTCAGTGCTTTGAATTCCTCATCTGTAGTCGCTGTAGTTTTCTTCACAGGCCGCGTGCTTCCTCGTTGGGTATGAGGCTCTGGGATTAAGGCTGGGGAAGGGACAAGAGTCTCCTGAAGAAAGTGAGTGTTTTGGGTGCCGTTACAATGGGTGCCTTCTAGTTGCAGTTGTAACGTAGTAATGGGAGATGGGTTGAGGGCAGAGATGTGGGATATGGGAGATGTGAAATGAAGAGACTACGCGACATTGCAGACGGAGATGCTAATTTTTTTGGCTCCCCCCCACCTTTAGAACCAAGGAAAACGAAGTCATGCGTCAGAGTCTAC
>NW_027057669.1:0-3193 GCF_011386835.1 Chrysemys picta bellii
CCCTCCCCCTCCCCCTCCCCCTCCCCAGCGGCTGAAGCTTGGAGCCCTGATCTCCCCGCGATGGCAGCCGAAGACCAGGTCTCTTCCGTTCATCTCTCTTGGTGGCTTGAGCTTGGACCACAAGCCCGGAGTCCTCCCTCCCCCCCTCCGCCCTGGGTGCTATAGCCCGGATCCTGGAGTCTCTACCCAGTTGTGGGAGACCAGAGCCCCAAACCTAGAGCTCCCCATCCATCGATCAAGCCTGGAGCTCTGAGCCCATCCCCACCCCCGGGAGTTGTTTCGGGAGATGGTACACGCCTATGTAGGGCCCTATGAAATCTCTTTTATTACTGGGGATTTTCCAATTTAGTAGTTTCTGAGTTTTGTCCTTTCCATTTCTTAAAAATTAATTCCGTCTTTCTGGTTTTTGTGTTAATCACAATTGGTCGATACACTGACCACAGTTAAGTAGCTTTACTATAAATGCACAGTAATGTTCAAAAATGGCTTGCAAGGGGAGAAACTGATTTTACTAAAAGAATCCTACAATTTAAACAAAACTTCCTGCAGATGCCCAGTGTACGGTAAAAGTGAGATTTTTAACTCACCTTTTAAAGTAGCCGTCAGTAACACGACCAACTGACATTGCTGAACAGTGACACTACAGTCCACAGCAGAGTGTGTGTGCATGGGGGAGGGAGGTTGTGGGGGGAGTGGAGTGTGTGTGTGTGTGTTGGGGGAGAGTATGTATGAGTGTGTTGAGGAGTGTGAGTGTGTGGTTGGAAGTTTGTGGGGGCAGTGGAGGTGAGGGTGTGGGGGGGGGGTGGAAGTTTGTGGGGGCAGTGGAGGGGAGGGTGTGGGGGGGGGTGGAAGTTTGTGGGGGCAGTGGAGGGGAGGGTGGGGGTGGGTGGAAGTTTGTGGGGGCAGTGGAGGTGAGTGTGGGGGTGGTTGGAAGTTTGTGGGGGCAGTGGAGGGGAGGGTGGGGGTGGATGGAAGTTTGTGGGGGCAGTGGAGGTGAGTGTGGGGGGTGGGGGGAAGTTTGTGGGGGCAGTGGAGGGGAGGGTGGGGGTGGATGGAAGTTTGTGGGGGCAGTGGAGATGAGTGTGGGGGTGGGGGGAAGTTTGTCGGGGCAGTGGAGGTGAGTGTGGGGGTGGGGGGAAGTTTGTGGGGGCAGTGGAGGGGAGGGTGGGGGTGGTTGGAAGTTTGTCGGGGCAGTGGAGGTGAGTGTGGGGGTGGGGGGAAGTTTGTGGGGGCAGTGGAGGGGAGGGTGGGGGTGGTTGGAAGTTTGTGGGGGCAGTGGAGGGGAGGGAGGGGGGTGGGGGCGGTTGGAAGTTTGTGGGGGCAGTGGAGGTGAGGGTGGGGGTGGGTGGAAGTTTGTGGGGGCAGTGGAGGGGAGTGTGGGGGTGGGTGGAAGTTTGTGGGGGCAGTGGAGGTGAGGGTGGGGGTGGGTGGAAGTTTGTCGGGGCAGTGGAGGTGAGTGTGGGGGGTGGGGGGAAGTTTGTGGGGGCAGTGGAGGGGAGGGTGGGGGTGGTTGGAAGTTTGTGGGGGCAGTGGAGGGGAGGGAGGGGGTGGGGGCGGTTGGAAGTTTGTGGGGGCAGTGGAGGTGAGGGTGGGGGTGGGTGGAAGTTTGTGGGGGCAGTGGAGGGGAGTGTGGGGGTGGGTGGAAGTTTGTGGGGGCAGTGGAGGTGAGGGTGGGGGTGGGTGGAAGTTTGTGGGGGCAGTGGAGGTGAGGGTGGGGGTGGGTGGAAGTTTGTGGGGGCAGTGGAGGTGAGGGTGGGGGTGGGTGGAAGTTTGTGGGGGCAGTGGAGGTGGGGGTGACTGTGGGGGGGGGGCAGTGAGGAGGCCGGGGGTCCCGTCCTCCGTGTGAGCTGGAGCTGCCTGAGCAGGGCTGAGCTGAGGGGAGAGGAGCAGCCCAGGGAGCTCTGTCTCCCGTGGACGTGGGGAGCGTCTCGGGGAGAAGCGGCCCCGGGTGCAGCGGGGGGGACCGGGACCGAGCACAGCGACGGGCCGCGGCCGGGCGGCGATGTCCTGGGGCTGAAAGTGCCACTTAGACCCGACCGGGCACCGCCCCCGCCCCCAGCCCCGCCCCGCTCCGACCCCGCCCCCCAGCCCCCGCCCTGCTCTGCTCCGACCCCGCCCCCAGGCCCGCCCGCTCTGCTCCGACCCGCCCTCAGCCCCATATCGCTCTGCTCCGCCCCTATCCCCGCCCCCCTCTGCTCCGGCCCCGCCCCCAGCCCCGCTCCGACCCTGCCCCCAGCCCCGCCCGCTCTGCTCCGACCCCGCCCCCAGCCCCGCCCGCTCTGCTCCGACCCCGCCCCCCAGCCCCGCCCGCTCTGCCCCGGCCCCGCCCTCGCCCTCAGCCCTGCCTAGCTCTGCCCCGCCCCCCAGCCCCGCCCGGCCCCGCCCCCAGCACTCCCTGATCTGCCCGCCCCCGCCCGGCCCCTACCCCGCCCCCCAGTCCCGCCCCGTTCTGCCCCGGCCAAGCCCCGGCCCCGCCTCCCCCGGGGGCTCTGCCTCTGCCCTGATCGCGCTGCCCCGCCCCCCAGCCGCCACAGGCCCCGCCCACTGCGACCTCCTTTCGCCTCCCCAGCGCTCCCGCCCCTTTAACTCCTCTACCTAGGCGGAGGACGGAAGCGGAAGTGAGTGCGGGGCTCAGGACGCCATTAGGAGAAGGTCAGAGGCGCCAGAAGGTGGGGCGGGGCCCTAGCTTGCGGCTTCTGCCAGCCCCGGTGCATTGTGGGATTCCTCCTTCCTCCCAGCGAGTGTCTGCTGTTCTCAGTCACGTGTCGCCCTCGCGCCACAATGACCCCGGCCCCGCCCCCCGCCCGAGTCTGCGCCCGTGGGGCCCCCTCAGCCCCCCCTCCCCTCCCCCACCCGCTCCCTGTTCCCTAGAGCCCCCGACATCCCCCTCAGCCCCCCTGCCCCTCCCCCACCCGCTCCCTGTTCCCTAGAGCCCTGACATCCTCCTCAGTCCTCCAACCTGCCCCATCCCCCCTGCCCCCAGCCCCGCCCTGTGCCCCATCCGCCCCCTCCCCCAGCTGCTTCCTAGAGACGTGACATCCCCCTCAGCCCCCAACTTGCCCCTTCTGCCCCTGCCCCAGCCCCCCCATCCACCCCATGCGCCCCGCCCTGTGCCCGTGAGGAACCCTCAGCCCCCGCATCCCCTCCCCCACTTGCTCCCTAGAGCCCCGACATCCCCCTCAGCCCCCATCCC
>NW_027057670.1:0-3191 GCF_011386835.1 Chrysemys picta bellii
CGGCACCCCCAGAGCCTTTACTCCCCCCAGCTTCTTTACTGTCCCACCGGGGACATGGTGTGGTGCAGCCGTGTCCTTCCTCAGCCTTTGCCAGAGCTGGCTGCGTCTCCAAGGCCCTCTCCATCCCTGGGAGAATGAGCATCAAAGTGCTCCACTCTGCAGAGTCCAGCGGCCCCTAGTGGCAGTTAGAAATTCTGCAGTGGCAACTATCAGGGGGTAGCCGTGTTAGTCTGTATTTTGAAGTGAGGTTTTTACTCACGAAAGCTTATGCCCAAATAAATCTGTTAGTCTTTAAGGTGCCACCAGACTCCTTGTTGTTTTTGCAGTGGCAACGGAATTCTGCAAAATTGTGCATTGTGTGGCGGCGCAGAATTCCCCCAAGGAGTAAGAGGCTGTGTGTGAGCAGGAGCAGCAGGTGTGGAGGTGACCTGGGAGTTGGCTGTGGAAGGAATGCTAGCTGGGTACAGAGTTATTGGGAGGCTATGGATGCAAATCACATGCAGATCAGCAAGCCACTTAGTGAGAGAGTGGGGGGCTTCTCTTAATAGAGTATTAAACTGGTTTGCTCCGTTTTCCCTCTTAACAACAGGGGATACGTGAATTAGAGATTCTCACCCAATAGCAGTATTGCCAACCTCAAGAGATCAAGAATCATAGAAGATCAGGGTTGGAGCAGACCTCAGGAGGTCATCTAGTCCAACCCCCTGCTCAAAGCAGGACCATGACTCACATCCTCTAAAATCATGTGATTGGCCCCACAATCAGTGAGATTTTTTTAAAAAAAAATCATCAAACTCTGTTTTTCAATCTGTCTTTTCACTTTCGAACTCTCCTCTGCTTGTGTGTGTGTGTGTGTGTGTGTGTGTGTGAGAGAGAGAGAGAGAGAGAGAGAGAGATAATGTCCGGTTGACAAGTCAACCTTTAATGAACACGTGCCTCTCTCTGGCTGCTTGAATGGAAGCTGCAAGTAGACAGACATACTTCAGGAGAATTCAAAAGGAGAAGATGCAGAAGATGTTGTATTTGGGCTAGTCCTCAGTACCAAGAGATTCATTTCAATATAATAGTCGTGCTTCTGGTAATGGTATCTCCTTATGAGGATGGAGCCCCTCAAAAGTATCCATTCCAAAATGGAGAGCTACCGTAGAGGGAAGGCATCCATGCTGGTTGGAAAAAGGGGAGAATGTATGGGAAGTTCTTGTACACAGGTGTTGCCTGCCCAGAACTGGGCCCGAGATGGCAAACAGGGGGTTCGTTGCCCGGTGTGCTTGGCACCAATAAAGACACCGAGGGGAGAAAGCAAGCCAAGTTTATTTCAGAGCTCTGAAATGGCACTAGGAGACCGGCATGTCTCAAATCTAGTGCAACAAATACAAACAAATTTTACCTTTTATACTTCAAACTGTTTGCATACATCTCTTTGTCTGGCTGTTCCCCCTTACCCCTCTCTTCCAGACAACTGTTACAATAAGCTCTACATAAGCTTGTGAGAGAACTTTCTCAGTCTTTGCGACCTTGAGTTAGACGCCTGCAAACTAACTACCCCTCCTTTCCCTCGCTTCTTATCTCTATTATTTCTGCTAGTGTGAGTGAAACTGCAGCCATCTGTTAAAAAGCTGACATTACATTTCTGCTTCAGCCTACTTCAGAGCATGTAAGCAGTTAGCACAGAAGTAGGTGAGAGTTCCCAAGATGGAGTCACTGTGGTTCAGGTAGGCCCAGAGCAAAAGAGCTTCATCAGCACTTTTGGCCTTCCGCTCTCCGGAGTTACCTGGTAGCTATACCTAGTGGACCCCAACACAGGTATAACCCTAAGTACTCAGTGGAGAGCTCTGTCCTGTGACAAAGTTACAATATGATAGAAAAACCTAATTCACACACATTTAGAAATAGACTGAACAAGGCCTATAACATGGAGCCGGCAAATGAGCAATGAACAGCTGAGAAACACAAAGCATTCTCTCTGTGCAGCACGTTTTCCAATGATTTTTGAATAATGAGGTGAGCTGTAAAGATCTTGACACGTAAGAAGATCTTTACAACAGCAAGCCCCTTTCAGAGCTTTTCTTAGCTCAGTGCAGTAGTTACAGTCATAATCCCTGAATATGATTTTTAAAAAAAAATAATCAATTCAGTCACATTCAAAGCATTTCAACAATAAATTAAACCGTCTTCTGTTGTTGTATAATTTTGATAACTACATACGTATGTACATGATCCAGTAATTACAATGAATAATTTGGTTTTTAATTAATAATTGTCCAAATAACTATAAATAAATAATTTTTTATTTTAAATAGACTTCTCTTTCGCAGCCTCCCCATCCCCCCATCAGTTCAGGCCCCCCATCAGTCCCCAACCCCTCAATCCAGCCCCCGGAGCCTCACCTCTGCTCCCCCTAGGTTTCCTCGCCCCCCTTTCCCAGGCCTGGGGGTTGTAGTGGGGTCCCCTCTCATCTCCCCTTTCCCAGGCTGGGGGGTTAGGGATGGCTCCCTCTGTCCCTTTCCAGGCCAGGTGCTGGAGGGGAAAAGAGCAGAGGTCCTGCCCTGTCCATGTTTTTCACAGGATGGAAGGAGGGAATGGAGCCAGTGCTGGCTCTGCCGGCTTCCAGAAGGACCAAACTTCGCAAGGGGGCTGTAGCTTCTTGCATCAATTGACAAGCTGGTGCCTGCAGCTGGCCCTGTCTAGGGGGAAGGGGGAAGAGCGAGGGCACGGCAGGCTCAGGGGAGGGGGCAGGAAGGGGTGAAGTGGGGGCAGGGCCTATGGCAGAGCCAGGGGTTGAGCAGTGAGCACCCCCCGGCACATTGGAAAGTTGGTGCTGGTAGCTCCAGCCCCGGAGTCGGTGCCTATACAAGGAGCCGCATGTTAACTTCTGAAGAGCCGCATGTGGCTCCGGAGCCACAGGTTGGCCACCCCTGATCTAGATAGTCCCAGTGCTAGTGCCCCTCGCGGAGATATAACCCACCAAGACCCAGCATGCGTCAATCCCACCATAGTCTGTTGTGAAAGGAGCTGGTGGGGGTCACCCCAGTGTCTAGGAGCCAGATGCCCCCATCGTGAGACCATCTTGTTAGGCACAAAACCCGAAAAACATGTTTATCTCGGCTTCTGCTTGTTATCCCAGTAAACATGCTTATCTCAGTTCTCACTGTCGTTTCCCATGCATGAAGCTGCACGTATACAGGATGTAT
>NW_027057671.1:0-3191 GCF_011386835.1 Chrysemys picta bellii
GGTTTGTGGAGAAACGGGGGATGGAATGGTTGGGGCTGGTGGAGTTGGGACGCAGAGCGAGCTGGGGGCTGGGGCTATCGAGTGTTTGGGGATCATGCGATAAGAGGAGAGGGAGAGCATGGAGGGGCGAGGGGGAGAGGTGCTGCCGCTGATCATTCATTCGCTTTCTACCTTCTCCCTGCCCCCTCTGCATTCAAAAAGCACCAAGAAGAGGGGCTAATTTCCCCAGGGCCTTTTACGGGCGGCCCAGAGATCCCACCTCTGCCTCCACAGCATTGTCCTTGGAGGTTCCTTCTGTGGTAGGAAATGTGCTCGGGATGAGCCAGCACATCCCTATGACGCTCCACCAGATTTGCTAGTGTAAACTGACGCTGAGCATCTCATGTGTTCTCACCCCCGCCCCCCCGTTAGCAGAGTGACTGCTAGTGCCTGAATTCCCCCTTTGGGGCCGGATTGTCTCAGTCCCAGAGATTGTCACCTTGCTCCAGGCCGTGGGGAAAAGCATTTAGTGTTTGTACACTTTCTACCTTATGGACCAGAATTAACTAGATGATAAAATAGTGGGACATTAAGATGTGGTGCTTTCCCTCCAGTGCTATTGGAGGGTGATGGGGTGAGTCTGAGGGATTCCCTCCTTCCCCCTTCACCATCACCCTCCATCCCTGACACAGCAACCTCTGTCCAGCAATGAAGAGTTTTATCCTCTCCTTATCCTATCTCTCCACCTCCCAAAGGGTCACATGCCACAGGGGTTTTTCTCTCTTTGGGACGGCCGCTTAGTTGCACACTCCCATATTAGTCTAGTTTGACAGGAGGTAGCTCAGATTTGTTGAGGACTTCATGAGACCAATGATCATTTGCCGGAAGAGTCTTTTCTTTAATTACAGGTTTTTTTAATTTTTGTCTAACCCTTTGTCATGAGATTTGTGGTGTTTGAACAATGACTGTGGTCGATCTCTCAGCACAGACACCGCGGGTGCGAGCTGGAGTCACGCTCCGAGGGGCAGAGACTGAGACAGGGAATGAAGTTACTGCCTGATACAGTCAGGAGTGGGGAAGTGGGGGACAGAGCTGGGAAAGTGCTGGGTTTGCTCTTCAGAGCCAGAACGAGCCGAGGCTCAGAGCTGTGAACTCCCTGCGTCAGAGCCGGAGAGACTAGAAGCCGACGCTGAACTCTAAAGGGCCATGAATGACATCCCAAGAAGAATGACGCAGGGAGGGGGCAGCGTCTCCCGACTGCTGAGATGACGAGGATGGGCACAGGCAGAAGGGTGCTGGGATGTCAGCAGTTGTAGCCAGCCTTGAAGCCAGGTCCTCCCACATCACTGAGGCCAGAGGAAAAGGAGGAGCCTTAAAGCCCCGCTGGTCGCCCCCTCCTCGTCTACCCCCGTGTCCTCCTGTGTCAGGACAAGAGAGACTCCCTCTGCCCACTCACCCCACATTCACCCCTCTCAGCTGAGCTCCTTGGATTCCCTGCCGTCAGCGTGTGGCTTTTGTGCCTGGGTCCCAGCGTCGCTCATGGCTTCTCTGCACTTTTCTACCCATTTATAAATGCTGCTGTTGCTGGGGCCTGCAGGAGTGGGCGCAGCAGTGGGCTGAGCTGGGCTGGGGGTGGGGAAAGGAGTCTGTCTTTGTTTGTCCTTTGAAATAATAAAGTAGAATTGAGTTTCTCCCACTCCCAGTGTCCTTTGATTTGCATTAACTTGCTACCAGCTCCAGAGTTACACAACGCAAACGTGGTCTGCAGTGGGTAGAAATGCACGGTGAGGTCATAGAAGCATAGAATATCAGGTTTGGAAGGGACCTCAGGAGGTATCTAGTCCAACCCCGTGCTCAAAACAGGACCAACCCCAACGAAATCATCCCAGCCAGGGCTTTGTCAAGCCTGACCTTAAAAACCTCTAAGGAAGGAGATTCCACCACCTCCCTAGGGAACCCATTCCAGTGCTTCACCGCCCTCCTAGTGAAAAAGATTTTCCTAATATCCAACCTAGACCTCCCCCACTGCAACTTGAGACCATTACATCCTCAACACCCCCTTCTCTTTCTCTCCAGACTATTCTTTTAACCATTTGGTGTCCCTTTTAATCTCTAGGCTCCCAGCAGTGACAAAACAGCAGTGATGGTACTGCCTGGGGCCTGGAAGTGAGCCATTGTTTTCGACTTGTTCCCAAAATGATTTGTTGGGAGGCTGCTTATGTATAGCTACCACTGAGAACAGTCTAGCTCCATCCTCTTTGGAACCCCCTTTCGGGTAGTTGAAAGCAGCTATCAAATCCCCCCTCATTCTTCTCTTCTGCAGACTAAACAATCCCAGTTCCCTCAGCCTCTCCTCATAAGTCATGTGCTCTGGCCCCTTAATCATTTTTTTTTTGCCCTCCGCTGGACTCTTTCCAATTATTCCACATCCTTCTTGTAGTGTGGGGCCCAAAACTGGACACAGTACTCCAGATGAGGCCTCACCAATGTCGAATAGAGGGGAACGATCAAATCCCTCGATCTGCTGGCAATGGTCCTACTTCTACAGCCCAAAATGCCGTTAGCCTTTTTGGCAACAAGGGCACACTGTTGACTCATATCCAGCTTCTCGTCCACTGTAACCCCTAGGTACTTTTCTGCAGAACTGCTGCCTAGCCACTCGGTCCCTAGTCTGTAGCAGTGCATGGGATTCTTCTGTCCTAAGTGCAGGACTCTGCACTTGTCCTTGTTGAACCTCATCAGATTACTTTTGGCCCAATCCTCTAATTTGTCTAGGTCCCTCTGTATCCTATCCCTACCCTCTAGCCTATCTACCACTCCTCCCAGTTTAGTGTCATCGGCAAACTTGCTGAGAGTGCAATCCATCCCATCATCCAGATCATTAATGAAGATATTGAACAAAACCAGCCCCTGTACCAACCCTTGGGGCACTCCGCTTGATACCAGCTGCCAACTAGACATGGACCCATTGATCTCTACCCGTTGAGCCCGCCGATCTAGACAGCTTTCTATCCACCTTATAGTCCATTCATCCAGCCCATAGTTCTTTAACTTGCTGGCAAGAATACTATGGGAGATCGTATCAAAAGCTTTGGTAAAGTCAAGGAATAAGACCTCCACTGCTTTCCCCTCATCCACAGAGCCAGTTATCTCGTCATAGAAGGCAATTCGGCTAGTCAGGCAAGCCCTTGGTGAATCCATGCTGACTGTTC
>NW_027057672.1:0-3191 GCF_011386835.1 Chrysemys picta bellii
CTTTAAATTGCGTATTGTATCAGCATCCCTTTTTGTGAAAAAAGTACGGGTGGCCCCGAGCGTTCGTCTGGGGCATGCAGAGGCCCTGCTTCCCCCTAATGCTAAATATCCCGTGGACCGTGTGGGAATGAAAGTGTTTAGCAACCTTGCGAGCAGCGGGGTCAGTAACCAGGAGAACCTGTTTTGGGGACAGTAACCCAAAATGCTTGTCCTAGGGTTTGTGGATAATGATGCCTTTAGCGGAAGTTACGCTACAAATCCCTTTCATTTTAAACATTATGATATTAATTTTGTGGCCTTGTATGTAGATGGTGAACAGATACCAACCAAGCCTCTGCAACCAGACTTGGAGGCAGGACGCTGCATGAGAGAATACATGAATCTGGTACAGACAGCTGGTAAACACATGAAAGGTCGTTCTCTGTTAATCGACCGTGAGGAGTTTGCACAGGGTTACACCTTATTTGCCTTTGACCCCTCTCCCGACCAGGAATGCGCCGATCAGTATTCCCTGATTAAAACCGGGAACCTGAGAGCAGAAATATGTTTTGGAAAGGCTTTAACCGTCACCGTCAATATGATCGTGTATGGGGTTTTTGACAACGTCATAGAGATAAATCAGTGGAGAAACGTTCTGTTTGTCTATATGTGAACATGGACACTGTGCAGCTCTCACGTGTCTTATCAACGGCCCCTTACACAAAAAAGAATTTCTTAGATGTGTTCCTTTGCGATTGGCTCCCTGGCGGCAAGCTGTCTCAGAAACCCTTAGGTTTGGTGGTCAACACGCATCCACACAACCAACCTGGTGAACACTGGCTCACCTTGTATCTGGCGGAGCGTAACCATGGAGAGTTTTTTGACTCATACGGGCACCCCCCAAACAGTGTGGTGTTTCCTAAAAGCATTATGAAATTTTTAAACAAAAATGCCACAGACCTTGTGTTTCACAATAGGCAATTACAAGACCCCTGCTCTGTCGCCTGCGGCTATCACTGCGTGTTTTTCTGACATCATCGTAGCAAGGGTTTCTCTTTTGACCGGATTTTAAAATTGTATTCTAATGACTTTAGTGCAAAACAACTGGATGGTGATGAATTTTGTAAAAACTAAATTTAAATTCTTGGGCATGCCTAGCCTTGCTCAAAACATGTTTCAACAAGCCCAGACATGCGTATCTTGCAATGATTTCGATAGCCATGTTATCCAATATTCTCAGGCATAACAGACAATGTTTGTTTGGCATTATCCAACACATTTTTTTATAAAGTAACTTTTCCCACAGTTGCTAGGCCCCACGAGAATTGCAGAAAAGAGGTGTTTCCACCTCATATCTATTTTAAAAGCCGTAGGGCAAGGTTTTAAACCCTTCTCCTAGGACCCTCTTGTTGTAAATGACTTTGTGTTTTCTTAAGGGTTTTTGTCTCTATTTGCCACTGATTTTTTGTTTTTTACGATAGAGGGCTGCTGCACCTCTATCTTTTTTGAGGTGTTTTCTTGCAGGCTCGTGTAATAGTCCAGGACTAGATCTTTCAAACTGTCAAAGTTGGTCTTTTCACAGTTTGCTATGTTCAGGGTAATACCTTTGACTTTCATGCAGGCCTTTCTTCCCAACAGCTTATCCCTGTATGTTTTCGGGCCTGCCAACACAAACTTGGTGTTGATCTGGCAGGACCTTGCTTGTGAGGTCCCCTAAAACGGGCGTAAGCAGTGGTGAAACAGGCTATGAAAACACTGGTATTTCCAGAGACAGAGTACCGGTCTTTTGTGTGTTTCCAAGACAGGCACGCTGTTTCATTGTCGATAAACTCGCAGGATGAAACCTCATAGTTGGGGGGGAAACAGGTACTGAAAGAGTTGGTCAGGGTCTCTCATGATGCTGATGTTGGGTAGGTTTGTTCTTTGGTTGAATTTACCCCACAGAGAATTTTAAAACAGTTTAGCGATTTGGCGTTTAGCGGTGTTAAACCTGATCTCATGTTGGCATAAATGCACGCCTTCTTTCTGGTAGAAATCGTTAATGTACTTATTTTGTTTTTCTTTGTCTGTGCACCAGCTGGGATACCCTGAAGCCTCTTGTTTCTGGTGGAGGTGTAATTTTATGTACTCTGAAAAGAGTTCATCAGATTTTTCATTAAAATGCCAGTTTTCATATATTTTAGCCACCGCGTACCCCTTCGCTATGGCCGCGTTCAATTCCACCGTGCACCAAGTCCCCAGGATGGCCCTCTCCTTGTCAGTATGGGGGGTGCACATCTCCCACTGCTTGGTTTCCACACAGGTTCAGCATAGCGGGAACATAAGCTTGTCACCTACTCTGACAGGTAACAATGGGAAAAAGAAGCCTCATGGGGGGGTACACTTTAACTTTTGCAATTCCAAAATAATTTGCAAGGGGTCCCAATTTGTCATACCCTATTGGACACCCCAATATAGTTTATTCTTGGGTTTTGCTTACGAACGGGTACAGGCTGGTAAAATCATAATAGTGGATTTCTTCCCTGGGGTTAGGTTTGTAATATAGGCCGATAGCGTTTGTCCTCCCCCCAAAAAGAGCATCCCTAGGCACGAGAGGCACCTGGCGCAACTGGGCTCTGTTTAAGAAACCTGCAAGCTTCTTGTCTGTTTCTTTCATCATCTGCCACTCGTGCTCCTAAAGAGTCCTCACTACAAAACCAAGTCGTTTCAGACAGTCGGTCTTGAGCTGCATCTTGTAATAAAGAAACCCAAAAGTTGTCCCCGTCATAGGGTTTTGTGCTTTTTCACAATGACAGTGACACAACCGTGGGGAAAAAAACAACTGTTGAACTCAAAGGCTGTGTGTACCCTGTCAACATTGGCATAACCGTCTAAAAAGTAGGGGCCTACCTGTAGTTCCCCACCCTGTAAAGCATGCCGTATTGTATATTTTCTTTGTGAGAGGTATACGACCGCCACTGAATAGCTGGGGTCGAATATCTCTTTTTCTGCCTGTGATAGTTATCTGGAGGGAGAAGAGCTACCATGTTGGGCTCCAGAAACATAAACCTGTACATAGCCATGCAGACACATGCCAGTGTTATGTACCGGAATGGATCTAGACACAGTTTTATCTCAGTGAATGTACCAGGTTCTATCTCTACTATATCTCCCTTCTCCGTCATTTTCATAATCTCTTTTCTGTATAGGATACAAGCCTGTCTCAAAATTTT
>NW_027057673.1:0-3187 GCF_011386835.1 Chrysemys picta bellii
ACTTCTTCTTCAACGCTTAGCCGAATGGTCGGCCGTAGCAATTGTTCACCATTGATCCGTTCCTGTGGTTGATGGGCCGAGAGCCCAACGTCGGAATAGACTTGAGGCACCCATGTAATAGGGGGCCTCCCTTTGGGCTGCCTGCACCCCTTGATTGGTGAAATTGTCTCTCGGATGTTACGAGCCACTCAAAGAACGGCGTTCGCCGGAACGTCTTGTGGCATACTCGCGACATGTCTGAAAAGCCTAAGACGCCATCTGCGGACAATGGCCCCAGTAGTCTCTAGACCGGAGCGACCATAAACATCTGCTTTACAAATGAAGTCGTTCCACTCTATGCCCAATATACAACGTTGGCATTTTATGTGGAAAGCCTCCAGCTTTGCCCACTCTGAGGGGCGCAGTCCCAATGTTTCGCAACCGTACAGCAGTACAGAGAGGATACAGCTCGATTAGATCCTGAACTTGGTTGTCGTGCCGAGATGATGTTGATTCCGTATTCATTGTAAACGACCCATGGCAGAGGCTGCAATGCCACACTCAGGCACCTAAATAAATGGCCTGACCTTTCTCAAATGCTGAATACCAAGAACTTCTGACTCGAATCTGCCGAAGCCGTGGCTGTTCAGCTCCTCTGAAAATCAATCCACTCGTTTAGATGCCTGAATATGAATGTTAGTGCCAGACTTTGGACAGTGACATAGGAAGACATTGGCCTGAGCCTATGCATGGACTCTCATCCTACAATCCAGCCCCTCAACAGATACATCCCAGCTTCTGACTGTGAGCCATTCAGCTACAATGGGGAGGCCTAGATGCTGTAAGTGAATTAACATGTAATGATAGATATACAGATAGATAGATAGTATAAGCTATTATTTTGACCATCTGCCGTACGGATTTGCTCTGTAGAGCTTGCTGTCCCTGTTACTCATGGGTATTTATGTTCTAGAGCCCCACATGAGAGAGGGAAGGATTTCAGGCCCAAGGCGCAAGTGGGGCAGGAAGAAGCACACGCTCACCTCAGTTGCCTTCTTTGCTGAGGTACGTTATGTTGACTTGTTGAACTGAGATTGCAGAGCGTTGCTCAGTCCCATATTCTCACAACTGGCAGTGCTCCATATATATGTCTGGGGCACCTTGCAACCTCATTTCTCTCACATCTCTGTTTTCCTTCCATAACAGGATGAGTTGCAAGACAGCTGGTTCATTACATCAGCCACGGCATTATTGACCTTTTCCCTTTCTTCTGATTAGCCTCCGATCTCTGATACATTCTTTGTGACCTTGTAGGAAGAGATGGAATCTGTGCATTAGCCCTCTCATGCTATGGAGCCACGAGAAGCTTTGACAGCAGAAGTAGATGCAGTGTGGACTAATCTATGAGGGACTAACAGGTTCATGCCATATAGCAGGCCTGCACAACATACGGCCCGAGGTGGCGTGCCTGCCCGCCGACAGGAGCCAGCAATGCGGGCGGCTGAGTCCAGCCCAATCAGAGCTGCTTTGGCGGGGCTTTCAGGCGCCCCCCCGCGACCCAATGCCACGCAAGGATATTTTTGCACCCTCGCGCGCCACCGGCCCCCCTGCCCCAAGCAGGACACGGGCACGGAGCCCTCGCGCGCTGCCGGCCCCCCCCCCGCCCCAAGCGGGACATGGGCACAGAGCCCTCGCGTGCCGCCGCGCCTCCACCCACCCCCGCCCCAAGCGCGACACGGGGATGGAGCCCTTGCACGCTGCCGCGCCTCCACCCGCCCCCGCCCCAAGCGGGACATGGGCACAGAACCCTCGCGTGCCGCCGCACCTGCACCCGCCCCCACCCCAAGCGGGACACGGGGATGGAGCCCTCGCGCGCCGCTGCGCCTCCACTTCCCCGCACCCCAAGCGGGACACGGGGATGGAGCCCTCGCGCGCCGCCATGTCTCCACCCACCCCCGCCCCAAGCGGGACACGGGGATGGAGCCCTCGCGGGCCACCGCGCCTCAACCCCCCCCCGCCCCAAGCGGGACACGGGAATGGAGCCCTCGCGCGCTGCCGCGCCTCCACCCGTCCCCGCCCCAAGAGGGACACGGGGATGGAGCCCTCACATGCCGCCGCGCCTCCACCCGCCCCCGCCCTAAGCGGGACACGGGGATGGAGCCCTCGCGCCGCCGCCAGGCCTTCAACCCCCCACCCCACCCCTAAGCGGGAGACGGGGATGGAGCCCTCGCGCGCCGCCGCACCTCCACTTCCCCCCAGCCCCAAGCGGGAGACGGGGTTGGAGCCCTCGCGCGCCGCCGCACCTCCACTTCCCCCCACCCCAAGCGGGACACGGGGATGGAGCCCTCGCGCGCCGCCATGCCTCCACCCGCCCCCGCCCCAAGCGGGACATGGGGATGGAGCCCTCGCGGGCCGCCGCGCCTCCACCCCCCCCGCCCCAAACGGGACATGGGGATGGAGCCCTTGCGCGCTGCCGCGCCTCCACCCGCCCCCGCCCCAAGAGGAACCCTCGCGCGCCGCCAGGCCTTCAACTCCCCCCCCCCCCCCGCCCCAAGCGGGACATGGGGATGGAGCCCTCGCGCGCCGCTGCGCCTCCACACACCCCCCGGCCCCAAGCGGGACACGGAGCCCACGCGCGCCGCCTTCCCTCCCCCGCTGCCCCAAGCGGGACACGGGCACGGAGCCCTCGCCCCCCCCACCCCGCCAGCAGGACACAGGGCTCTGCCACCGCCCCCGTCCTGAGCGCTTTTTGGCCCACCCCGCCCGGGACTCCTGCCCCATCCAACCCCCCACGTTCCTTGATGCCCCCCCAGGACCCCTGCCCCATCCACCGCCTTCCCTATCCCCTGACTGCCCTCCGCCGCCCCATCCAACTCCTCTCCTGATTCCCCATCCAACCACCCCTTCTCCCTGTCCCCTGACCACCCTTGGAACCCCTGCCCCTGACTGCCTCCCACCGCCCCATCCAACCCCTGCTCCTTCCTGACTGCCCCCCGGGACCCTTGCCCCCATTCAATCCCCCTGTTACCTGCCATCTGACCGCCCCGACCCCTATCCAGCCCCCCACCACCCTTCTGAACTCCCCTGCCCTCTATCCAGCACCCCCTCCCTGCTCCCTTACCACGCTGTCTGGAGGTGGCTGGCGGCGCTACAGCCGCGCTGCTTGGCTGGAGCCGGGCCACGCTGCCACCGCGCAGTGCCTGGAGCA
>NW_027057674.1:0-3185 GCF_011386835.1 Chrysemys picta bellii
CTGCAGGGAGGCTGGGGGCGGGTTTGCAGAGGGCGGGGCCGGGGCCGAGCGCGGGTTCGAAGGGGGCGGGGCCGGAGCGCGAGGGTTGGCGGGGGGCGGGGTCGGAGCGCGAGGGTTGGCGGGGGGCGGAGCCTGAGCGACGGTTGGCGGGGGGCGGGGCCCGAGCGCGGGGGTTTGCAGGGGACCGGGCCGGAGCGGGCGGGGTCGAAGGGGGCGGGGCCCGAGCGCGAGGGTTCGCAGGGGGCGGGGCCGGAGCGCACTCCCCGCCGGAGCTCGCGCTCCGCCCCCGACGCCGCGCGCCGCGTTGCTTAGCGACGCCGGGGCCGGGCGGGGCCAGGCTGGGGGCGGCATGAGCCGGGCGGCGCTGAGCTCGGAGGAGCCGGAGGAGCGGATCGCGGCTCGGCTGGAGGCCAAGTGCCGGTGAGAGCGGGGGGGGCCGGGCCCCCCCGACCGCCCCCCTGAACCGGGCCCCCTCAACCCCCTCCCTGCCCCCCCGGACCCCGATCCGGCCCCCCCTGCCCCCGAACCGGCCCCCCCCCGACCGCCCCCCCCTGAACCGGCCCCCCCGACCGACCCCCCGGACCCCGATCCGGCCCCCCCTGACCGCCCCCCCTGCCCCCGAACCGGCCCCCCCCGACCGCCCCCCCTGCTCCCGAACCGGCCCCCCCCGACCGCTCCGCCTGCCCCGAACCGGCCCCCCCCGACCGCCCCCCCCTGAACCGGCCCCCCCGACCGCCCCCCGGACCCCGATCCGGCCCCCCCTGACCGCCCCCCCTGCCCCCGAACCGGCCCCCCTCGACCGCCCCCCCGACCCTGAACCGGCCCCCCCCCGACCGCCCCCCCTGCCCCCGAACCAGCCCCCCCCCGACCGCCCCGCCTGCCCCGAACCGCCCCCCCCCGACCGCCCCCCCCCGAACCGGCCCCCCCCGACCGCCCCCCCTGAACCGGCTCCCCCTGACCGCCCCCCCTGCCCCCGAACCGCCCCCCCCGACCGCCCCCCCTGCCCCCGAACCGGCCCCCCCGACCGCCCCGCCTGCCCCGAACCGGCCCCCCCCGACCGCCCCCCCCTGAACCGGCCCCCCCGACCGCCCCCCGGACCCCGATCCGGCCCCCCCCGACCGCCCCCCCTGCTCCCGAACCGGCCCCCCCCGACCGCCCCCCCTGCTCCCGAACTGGCCCCCCCGACCGCCCCGCCTGCCCCGAACCGGCCCCCCCCGACTGCCCCCCCTTGAACCGGCCCCCCCGACCGCCCCCCGGACCCCGATCCGGCCCCCCCTGACCGCCCCCCCTGCCCCCGAACCGGCCCCCCTCGACCGCCCCCCCGACCCTGAACCGGCCCCCCCGACCGCCCCCCCTGCCCCCAAACTGGCCCCCCCGCCTGCCCCGAACCGGCCCCCCCCGACCGGCCCCCCCTGAACCGGCCCCCCCGACCGCCCCCCGGACCCCGATCCGGCCCCCCCTGACCGCCCCCCCTGCCCCCGAACCGGCCCCCCTCGACCGCCCCCCCGACCCTGAACCGGGCCCCCCAACCGCCCCCCGACAGTGTGAAATTCAGTGGGTTGGACGGGGGCAACCTGGGGGCCCAAATGTGGGTCTTGGATGCCCGACCGGCCTGTCCGAGGGACTGATGCTTCCCCCTCCCTGGGCTAGTGTCTCCTGTAGCCAAGTTACTGCTCGGTCCGTGGGACACGGGCTGTGGGAGCAGCAGCCTTAGAATTAGGGGACGGGGCCAATAGAAGACCAGCCGCCTTCTCTGCATTGGGCCCAACGGGCCGGTGCGCCTCTGCAATCCTTGCCAACCGCCTTGCCAACGAGATGTGGAACCAAACACAGAGCAATCCGCTGGAACTGACTAGGCAGGAGCCTCCGCACCCGACACTGACGTGCTCCACCATGGCAGTAACCCTGTAGTCAGTGCTAAGCTCTCATGCCACGATGGGGGGACCCCGTGATCTCCCGTCAGAGTCTGAGAGCGTCTGGGTCCCTCTTCCATCGAGCGCTGCGCTGATTCGCCCTTGTGGGATCTTACAGGATCACAGAACCAGGTGCTATGGCTCCATGGAGCTCTTTAAGCTATGGAAGATGACGTGTTACTAAAGTGTTTCTCTTCCCCATGTCCCCACACAGGGAGGCCCTCGGAGAAGATCCAGATGCGAAGAAGGCTGAGGCAGAAGAGCTGAGCCGGAGCCACCAGCAGATAGAAGAAAGCAGACAGGTTAGAACTCAGCTATGGCAATAGAGATCAACACGGGCAAGTTGCTTAGGGCCCCTGAATCCCACGTCTGGCTCTGGACTCCTAGTCTGGCAGACAGTGATGTCACAGCCCAGAGTAAACCAATGGACCTGTGTGTTTTGACATAGCGAGAACTAATGTTTGAAAAACATGTCCATGTGCCAGGCAGATCTACAACCATAAGCTCCTGAAAAATGTTGCTTCTGAAGCACCAGCTTCTTCTACCTATTCACCTTTAGGAGTTCCTGAAAACAGCCTCCTACTTCCAACTCTGCAGCTAAAGCCAGGCAAACTCCCACTATACTGAGCTTCCAAGTACCAACCATGGTGTGTGGTACTCGCTCATCGCACTAAGGGTGTAGCGAAGCTAGAACCCACTGGGCAGAACTGGGCCTCATGGTGGTAACAATGATTCTTCGAGATGATTGCCTGCGTAGAGCTGCCCTGCAGGTGACACACATGCCTTGGGCGCATTCGCTTCCTTCCTATAGATCGAGAATCTGTTGTGAGGCTCTGACCTAGTGAGGGAGGAGGGTGGGGCATGTGGGTCCATGCTGGGAGTCCTCTCGAAGACCCACAGTCACCAGGGGAAATGAAACTTTTTTTCTTCTTCAGTGGAAGCAGCAGGTGCACAGACTACTTGTATTTAGGTACCTAAATATGGATGTAGGAGCCAGACTTTAGACACCCTGGCTTGAAAAATGCTAGCCAAGTCGTCCTCCATTGCAAGGGGATTGGGCCTCTTTGCCTACGTGGGTTGCTCTGTCGTTTTGCTGTGTTCACAGAGGCTAGCTAAGCTGCTCAATGACGGCACGCAGCTAGTGACCAATATCCAGGTGGCTGCAGACGCCAGGGAGACCCAGAGGAGGGCTGAGGAGGACGAA
Organism: Chrysemys picta bellii; assembly: GCF_011386835.1. Lineage (NCBI taxonomy): Eukaryota > Metazoa > Chordata > Testudines > Emydidae > Chrysemys > Chrysemys picta. The sequence goes on from NW_027057674.1 coordinate 3,118, forward strand.
CTCAAGCGACAGAGGTAAGAGATCCCGCAGCTCTGCTGTGTCACTGGCAGGAAGATCTTTGCTCCCCT
>NW_027057675.1:0-3184 GCF_011386835.1 Chrysemys picta bellii
ATTTGAATTTGAGGGTTTACTGTTCAGGGGAACTAATTCATGTCAAGAACATGTATGTAGTGTAGGAAAGCTTCCCTTTTTTCTTCCCACAAAGACATATCCTCCTAGGAGTTGTTTGGGTCATGTGGAAGTCATGCAGTTCTTCCTGTTAATTAGCTGTCACTTACAGCTTTCAAAACTCCATGATAAAAGCTACTTCTCATTGCTAGGTTTCAGAGTAGCAGCCATGTTAGTCTGTATCCACAAAAAGAACAGGAGTACTTGTGGCACCTTAGAGGCCCACTTCTTCGGATGCATATAGAATGGAACATATATTGAGGAGATATATATCTAAATATAAATTTGTTAGTCTCTAAGGTGCCACTCCTGTTCTTTCCTCATTGCTAGTCAGCTCTTCGGCTTCTAGGAGAGCAAATAGTGATAGTTTTAGCTGAATTGTGAGAATTATGCAACCAGTTGAGAAGATCACAGATAGCAAATGGGCTGGAATCTTTCATTCAGTATTTCTGTTATTATCTGATCTTTTGGATCCCAAAGTGAGACTCATTCATCTACCAGACAGTTAGGGGTTGTCTACACTACCAAGTTTTGCTGACAAAACTTATGTCGACACCCAAAAGTCGACAAAACAAAAATCGCCGAAGGGTGTTCACACTTGCTCCCTCTGTCGACAGATCATGTCCACATTGAGGACACCGTCATTGACAGGGTGTGCAATGCACCGTGGGTATGTATCCCACAGTGCAGTGTTGTGGGAAGGAAGAGCTGATCGCTGCGCATTTTGGGATTCTCTCCGAGTTCTCCCACAGCCCCCTCAGCTGCCGAGAGTAGCATCATGAGTAGCTCTGTGAGCTCTCCATGCTGAGCAATGGCAAAGCAGCACAGCAGTCTGTCCCCCTCCCCCTGCAGCAGCCGTCTGCCTGCTGCTGTGTTCCTAGTGCGGGGCAGAACAGGCATTCCAATGATTTGCTCTTTGTTCCCCAAACGGAGCAGCACACAGATACTTTCCTGGAGTTTTGAAAGGGGAAGGGCGCATGCCTGCAGGGCAGAAAAGATCAAAACACTGAGCAGAGCAATCAGGGCAGGCATTGTGGGATACTGGTGGAAGCCAGTTCTATCCACAAAACAAACAGCAGTGTCTACACTGGCTCTTAGTCGACAATAAAGGGAGGGGAAAAGACAAAAGTCTCTCATAGGCAGGGCCGACTTTAGGCCGATTGGCCCGATTCCCCGGAATTGAGCCCCGCGCCTAAGAGGGCCCCGCACTCACCGCAGCGGCGGTCGTCTTCGGGGGCCCCGCTCTCCCAGCTGGAGCTCCGGCCGGAGCGCGGCCACCCCCATGACCCCGGCCGGAGCGCCGACCGGGCCCCAGGCAGACCCACGGCGCCGCGACCCCAGCCGGAGCGCTGACCGGAGTGCGGCAAGTCGCGCAGCCCCCACAGCCGGCAATCCGAAGTGCCGCCCCGGGAATCGGGCCCCGCACTTGCTAAAGCCAGCCCTGCTCATAGGGGTGGAAGTTTTTTGTCACCAAAACTGGGCAGTTTTTTGGAACAAAAGTCCCATTGTAGTGTGTATGCTCTTACTGTTTTGTCGCCAAAAGGCAGTTTTTGGCAACAAAACTTGCCAGTGTAGACAAGCCCTAAGCCTCCCAATTCAATCAATTCGAGGTTTGTTACACTTTATCTAGATCAGTGGTTCCCAAACTGGGGTTTGTGAACCCCTGGGGGTTTGCAAATGTTACAGAGGGTTCTCAGGGGAAAAAATTCCCTTATGGCAGAAAGAGCTGTCTCTAGGGACCCCGGGCAGCCTGGGGCCAGCAGCCCGGAGCCCCTGGACTTCCAAGAGCTAAGCAGATCAAAGCAAGCATATTTATCACACTGAGGAGATTTAAACTTCAAGAGTCCTTATAAGAAATGGAAAGGGAGGTGGATATTTTTTGCTGTTTTTAAAATTAAATAGGCAGCTAGTATTGTTTTTAAAATTATTACGAAGAACAGGTTTAAGTTTTGTTGTAACGTGCATTGTTTGCCTGGGCTGCTCAAGACCTGAATGCTTGTGTAGGAGGAACTCTTTGAGTTGGTTTCTTAAATACCTTCATTCTTTCACATCTGATACTCCTTGATGAAACATAGAAGCCTTGTCTTATAACAGGCTTATTCAAAGTGACACAAGCTATGAAAGTGAGATCTTGCCGTTTTCATAATGTAATAAAAATACTGTAATGATAAATAATAAGTAATAATAAATAGTGTGCAATAAACATGTCATAAAACAAATTTTATATTTCCAAGATCACTGCTTTTATAATTTATACTTGGGTAAAGGAGAAAATCCCTGGAAATAGTCATTTTTAGGAGGGGGTTTGCGAGACTTGACGTTTTAGTAAAAGGGGTTCACAGGTTATTAAAGTTTAGGAACCACTGATGTAGATAGTGGCTATTAAAATTACAGCAGTCTCTTCAGGACTCTTTTTCTTCAAAGCACAGCTCCTGCTGCTGTCAGTTGCAACTGTCAGTAATCAGCAGTTTTGTGACTCAGGCTCTACCTGTCTCAAATTGGGCACCCTGAAAATGAGGAAAAGCCAAACTTTTCACAGGCTAAGTGACTTGCAAATCATCACAGAGGAACTTTGTAGAGTGAGGGATAGACGCCTGTTTTCAGAGTAGAATCACACATTATGGAGCAAATCGTATTCATTCCTTCATAGCTATAGAGCGCCACAGACACAGATGAAAGATTGGTTTCAGAGTAGCAGCCGTGTTAGTCTGTATCCGCAAAAAGAACAAGAGTACTTGTGGCACCTTAGAGACTAACAAATTTATTAGAGCATAAGCTTTCGTGGACTAAGGTGCCACAAGTACTCTTGTTCTTTTTGCGGATGAAAGATTGCTGCATTGGGTGATGACTACAGGATTTAGGGAACCCAGTTTATCACTTTAATTTCCTGAATCTCACTGTAGATCAGTGGTTCCCAACCTTGATTAAAAGCTGTTTTCTTGGGGTGGTGAAAAACTATCCAGCCTTCCTGGATGTGAAAAAAACTTTGCAAATATAAATAGCTCCAGCAATGAAATTTATTACATTTATTATAGGTGGACTTGGCAAAGACTTCAATAGTTAAAGTTACCTAATAGTTTCCATTATAAGACCCTATTTTCAATTTTTTAATAACATTGTCAGACTA
>NW_027057676.1:0-3180 GCF_011386835.1 Chrysemys picta bellii
GGTGGCAGGGAGGGGTCCAGCTCGCACCCTTTCACCTGGCAGGGAAAGTGCCCTAAAGGTTAGGATGTTCTCACAGGCTATCGTAGTTACTGGGACCTTGGCAGGGAGGATTGGTGGCTTGTGGGGCATCGGATACCTCCCCTCCTCCTAGAGCTGTGTAGTAACCAGAACATTACCCCCGCGAGGAGAGGGTTTCGGGGACCCTGGGATCTTGGGAGCCAGGGCTTCTCTCGGCAGCCTGGAAGCCCAGGCCCCCCATCAGCCTGTCAAGCAGGTGGGCAGGCGGGTGAGCTGGCTTTCCGTGCAAAACCTGCCTGCTTTCTGTCTGAAGGTTTGTCCAAATCGACGTGTTCCCACGAAACGTTTGGATTTTGACAAGCTGGCAATTTCTGATGGAAAAACAGTTCCACTGGCAAATTCTGACCAGCGCCTCTTCTGACCGCACAGCTCCCTGCATCTTTGCTGAGCGTGGAATCCGAATGGACTTGACACAGGTGGTTGTGCCCTGGGATGCCATCTCAGGCCAGCTCCCCCAGTGCTCCGGCGCTCACATTCTCCTAGTGGTGACGTCTGACCCTGGGGAGATGAAAGGCCTCTGCAGGTTGTTTCCTGCAGTGTGAGCTTTGGCTGCAGGCTTCTGTCCCCAGCCATGCCAGGAAGGAATCTGTCTAGCCAGGCTGGGCGTCCTCCCTCATCTGTGGTCAGAGCTCACACGGGCCCTTCCAGTGACAAGGTGGCAGCATCTGGCCCTGGGAAAACAGACATCTGCTGTGTGCTCACCCCAGAGATTTCTTTCTTTCTGCAAACTGAAGAGGCCTCTCTCCTGTAGCTTCAGCAGAGGCTGTGAGGAGGCCAGCAGGCCCTGTGGCCCCCCTGCAGACTGGGGGAGGCCCTGACCAGTAGCTCTAAAGGCCAGAAGACCCCACAGGACAGGTGGGGAACGGGACTGTGACGTTACGTTGCTGTTCCATGGTTCCTTTCTCCTCAGCTGAAGAAGAAACTGAGCCCTGGTGCAAGGCAGCAGACTGGCTTGTCCGTGCGGTGACCCAGTATTCACCAGAGGGGGGAGAAGGAACAGTGAGGCTGGTGGGTTCCTTCTTCTAAAAAGAAAACAAATCAGAGCATGTTTTTACATCCGGCTTTTGACTCCCCGGCCAATGGGTGTGATCATCCCAGGTAGAAAAGTCAGCCTGTAATGCCCGGCTCCTGCTGGCTGCCCCAATGGAGACTCCACTTCCCCTCTCCTCCCCGTAAGGCAGGGGAACTGCCAGCCACTGCCTGGTACTGTCTGCACCCAGCAGCAACACTCCTCTGCCTCCCGCAGCCCTCTCCTCTGCTGAGGTCCCCCGTGCCCTGCCCTGGCACCCTCTCTGCTATGGGGTCAGACACGCGGGGAGAGCAGGGCAGGTCTGTGCCCTCAGCCCCAGGGCTCTCGCACAGAGCTCTGCCCGCAGGCCCAGCCCTGAACATCACGGCGTCAAAGGAGCTTCTCCCACTATCACGGCAGCTTCTCCTGTTGGTGCCCAAAGCCCGGGACTCGCACTCAGCCCCTGAGAGCAGGGCCGGCTCCAGGCACCAGCCGACCAAGCACGTGCTTGGGGCGGCACCTGGTAAGGGGCGGCCAATCTTGGGGTGGTGGGTTTTTTTTGGGGAGAGGGAGTTTGGTCGCTGGGGGTGCGGTGGGTTGTTTTTGTTTTGTCGGCTGGGCGTGTAGGGGATACTGGGGGGGTGGGATTCGGCAGCAGTGCTCCGGGCGGGGGGGGGGTGGCGGCACGGCGGGGCGCTCCGCGGGGGCGGGGGCGCTGTTTGGCAGCGTGGCTCGGTGGTGGGGTGTTTGGCGGCGCGGTGCTTGGCGGGAGATATGTGTGGTGGTGGGAGGGTTCAGCAGCACGGCGCGGCGCTCTGCGGGGGGGTGTTCGGTGGCGCTCGGTGGGGGGGGGTTCGACGGCACAGCATTTTGCGGCACTCCGCGGGGGGGGTGTTCGGCTACGCGGCGCTCCGCGGGGGGTTGGGGGGGGTCGGCGGCGCTCCGCGGGGGGTGGGTGTTCGGCTACGCGGCGCTCTGTTGGGGGTTGGGGGGGTCGGCGGCGCCTGAGAGTTGGGAACGTTGCAGCACAGCCCAGCCCCGGCTGCTGGGAGAGGAAGGGCACCCCACCTCCCTGGCTGGGAGAGCTGCCATGATCCCCCCATCTGCCAGCCCCAGCACTGTCCTCTGCGCACAAACCCTAGCCTCTCCCCTGCCCCCCACATCTCCCTGAGCCTCCCTCCTGCCTCCCTTAGCCTCCTTCCTGTCCCCATCCCCCTGTACCCCCCTCAGCCTCCCTCGGCTCCCCACACCCCGGCCCCCTCAAGCTTCCCCCACATTCTTCTGCCCCCTGCCCCCACATGCCCTGCACCTCCCTCAGCCGCTCTTATATCCCACATGATCACCTCCAACCCCCTCAGCCTCCCCTCTGCCCCATCCCCATGCCCCCCTCAGCCTTCCCCCTGCCCCCCACACTCCCTGGCCCCTCAGCCTTCTCCCTGCCCCCCACACCCACTACCCCTGTCAGCGTTCCCCCTGCACACTCTGTCTCCCTCATGCCCATATCCCTCTGTCCCGCTCAGCCTGCCCCCTATCCCTGCCCCCACATCCCCCTGCAACCCGCTCAGCCTTCCCCCCACATCCCCTCACAGTCCCCATGCGCTGTCCAGGCCCTGAACCATGGCCTCAGCCAATCTGCCTGTGGGCTCGGCTTCAGCCTCCTGGAGCCCAGCGGGAGGTGGCAGCCAGTGTCAGGAGGGCAGCCTGCCTGCCACATGCAGACAGAGCGTGGGGACGGGGCGGCCCTCGCGCAGGCCTCAGCCCCGCTGGCAGCAGTGGGAGATGGCGCCATTTTGATGAAGGGACAATTGGCGCCTTTGGCCACGTTTCCATGGGACAGGTGAGAAGCCCCCACAATCCTGAGTCACAATCAGAGCGCGAGGGTGGCCACGCTGCTGCCCCGATTGTGCATGGGGTCGGCCCAGCACGCCCAGCTGATGGGGGTGATCCTGTCACGGAGTGTGGGGGGACTCAGGGTCCTGCACCCCCGGCTTCCTGCGATTCACCATGACTCTCAGCCAGCCAGTAAAGCAGAAGGTTTATTTAGATGACAGGAACACAGTTCAAGACAGGTCCCGCAGGCACAGAAAACAGGA
>NW_027057677.1:0-3177 GCF_011386835.1 Chrysemys picta bellii
GGGGACAATTCTGTGTCACAGTTGTTTGTGTTTCTCCCTGATGCACAGCCACCTTTCTTGATTTTAATTCCCTGTACCTGTACCTGTACGCCATGTCGTCACTCGGCCCGCCCTCCCTCCTTCCCCTAGTCCGTCAGATACTACGTTTGCGCCACAGCTCATAGAGCTGAGAAGCGCCTTTCGCGCCTTTTCTTTGAATTCTGGGTTGAGATCCCAATGCCCGGATGATGCAAAACAGTGTCGCGGGCGGTTCTGGGTACATGTCGTCAGGCCCCTCCCCCCCTCGTCACAGCAACGGCAGACAATAGATTCGCACCTTTTTACCTGGGTTACCTGTGCAGACAACATACCACGGCAAGCATGGAGCCCGCTCAGCTCAGCTGAGCTCACCGTCACCATATGTCCTCTGGGTGCCGGCAGACGTGGGACTGCATTGCTACACAGCAGCAGCTGCTAACTGCCTTTTGGCGGTAGACGGTGTAGCATGAGTGATAGCCGTGGGGCTGGCAGCCGTAGGGCTGCATTGCACCAGCCCCTTGCCAGGAGATGGTATATTGTGACTGGTACCCATCATCATCGTACTGGTGTGGCTGTCAATCATGGCCACCTGGGCAGACATGTTACTGTTTGATGATGATGGTTACCAGTCATAATATACTATTTTCTGCCAATTGCCCAGTATTGTCTGCTAAGCACCCAGAAGAGGCCGAGGGCGATGCTGGGTGCTGGCGGACGTGGGGCTGGCAGACGTGGGGCTGCATTGCTACACAGCAGCAGCCCCTTGCCTTTTGGCAGATGATGGTATTTTATGATTGGTACCCATCATCGTCGTATTGGTATGGCTGTCACTCATGCTGCAGCGTCGGCTGCCACCTTAAGATGTAAAAAATAGATTTGTTCTGTGTTCATTTGCTTCCCCTTCCTCCGTGAAATCAACGGCCTGCTAAGCCCGGGGTTTCCAGTTTAATCTTTGGGGGCACCATTCTGTGTGACAGTTGTTTGTGTTTCTCCCTGTTCCTGTACCTGTACGCCATGTCGTCACTCGGCCCTCCCTCCCTCCCTCCCGCCCTCCTTCTCCTGGTCCATCAGATACTACTTTCGCGCCTTTTTTCTGACCAGGCGCCATAGCTAGCACTGGATCATGGAGCCCGCTCAGATCACCGCGGCAATTATGAGCACTATGAACACCACGCGCATTGTCCTGGAGTATATGCAGAGCCAGAACATGCCAAGGCGAAACCCGGACCAGGCGAGGAGGCGATTGCAGCGCGGCGACGAGAGTGATGAGGAAATTGACATGGCCATAGACCTCTCACAAGGCACAGGCCCCAGCAATGTGGAAATCATGGTGTTACTGGGGCAGGTTGATACCGTGGAACGCCGATTCTGGGCCCGGGAAACAAGCACAGACTGGTGGGACCGCATCGTGCTGCAGGTATGGGACGATTCCCAGTGGCTGCGAAACTTTCGCATGCGTAAGGGCACTTTCATGGAACTTTGTGACTTGCTTTCCCCTGCCCTGAAACGCCAGGATACCAAGATGAGAGCAGCCCTCACAGTTGAGAAGCGAGTGGCGATAGCCCTGTGGAAGCTTGCAACGCCAGACAGCTACGGTCAGTCGGGAATCAATTTGGAGTGGGCAAATCTACGGTGGGGGCTGCTGTGATCCAATTTGCCAGGGCAATGAAAGACCTGGTGATAGCAAGGGTAGTGACTCTGGGGAACGTGCAGTCAATAGTGGATGGTTTTGCTGAAATGGGATTCCCAAACTGTGGCGGGGCCATAGACGGAACCCATATCCCTATCTTGTCACCGGAGCACCAAGCCACCGACTACGTAAACCGCAAGGGGTACTTTTCAATGCTGCTGCAAGCCCTGCGTGGATCACAAGGGACGTTTCACCAACATCAACGTGGGATGGCCGGGAAAGGTACATGATGCTCGCGTCTTCAGGAATTCTGCTCTGTTTCGAAAGCTGGAGAAGGGACTTTCTTCCCGGACCCAGAAAGTGACCATTGGGGATGTTGAAATGCCTATCGTGATCCTTGGGGACCCAGCCTACCCCTTAATGCCATGGCTCATGAAGCCGTACACAGGCAGCCTGGACAGGAGTCAGGACCTGTTCAACTACAGGCTGAGCAAGTGCCGAATGGTGGTGGAATGTGCATTTGGACGTTTAAAAGCGCGCTGGCGCAGTTTACTGACTCGCTCAGACCTCAGCGAAAAGAATATCCCCCATTGTTATTGCTGCTGCTGTGCGCTCCACAATATCTGTGAGAGTAAGGGGAGACCTTTATGGCGGGGTGGGAGGTTGAGGCAACTCGCCTGGCCGCTGATTACGCGCAGCCAGACACCCAGGGCGGTTAGAGGAGCACAGCAGGGCGCGGTGCGCATCAGAGAAGCTTTGAAAACGAGTTTTGTGACTGGCCAGGCTACTGTGTGAAACTTCTGTTTGTTTCTCCTTGATGAACCCTCCAACCCCCCCCCCCCCGACCCGGTTCACTCTACTTCCCTGTAAACCAACCACCCCACCCACCCTCCCCTCCCCTCCCGCTTGCAGAGGCAATAAAGTCATTGTTTTTTCACATTCATGCATTCTTTATTAGTTCCTTACAGAGGTAGGGGGATAATTGCCAAGGTAGCTGGATGGGTGGGGGAGGAGGGATGGAAAAGGACATACTGCATTTTAAACTTTAACTCTTATTGAAGCCAGCCTTCTGATGCTTGGGCGATCATCTGGGGGTGGAGTGAATGGGTGGACGGAGGCCCCCCCCACCGTGTCTTGGGCGTCTGGTGTGCCCTGAGGGTCTTGGGTGAGTTCGGGGGTTACTGGTTCCAGGTCCAGGGGTCACAAACAGATCCTGGCTGTTGGGGAAACCGGTTTCTCCGCTTCCTTGCTGCTGTGAGCTACCTACAGTAACCTCCATCGTCATCTTCCTCGTCCCCGAACCGTCTTCCCTGTGTGTTTCTCCAGTGAGAGAGTCATAGCACACGGTTGGGGTAGTGGTGGCTGCACCCCCTAGAATGGCATGCAGCTCCGCGTAGTAGCGGCAAGTTTGCGGCTCTGCCCCGGACCTTCCGTTTGCTTCTCTGGCTTTGTGGTAGGCTTGCCGTAGCTCCTTAATTTTCACGCGGCACTGCTGTCTGTCCCTGTTATGGCCTCGGTCCTTCATGGCC
>NW_027057678.1:0-3176 GCF_011386835.1 Chrysemys picta bellii
TGCCCCGCTTGTGAGAATGGTCAATGGCATGGTGCAGACCTGCTTCTAACAGACATGGTGAGAAATGGGTGTTAAATCCAATACAGTCTATAGTTTCCCTTGGCCTTGGGCTAGCATGAGTATAAACCTTGCTCATAACAGATGCGTTCTCGGTTTTTACTGGCATTGTGGTGTGTGTCTGGCCTGAGTGTGGTTTCTATAATCCAAACAAACACAAGAGCCATGTGTCATCCCAGCAAGAGAGAGAAGCAGGACAGCCCTTATGGACTAAAGAAAGGCACAGATCTGACCCCTTTAAGAATCACAGTTGACCTCAGCCTTAGTATCCCCATCACGGTGTGAAATGCAAGTTGACAATGATACTGTGAAGGAGCACAGAAAGCCACAGACTCCGCTCAATCCTCTTGGTGATCTGCGGGGCACACATAGCAAGATCTCAGTCAGTTTCTGGCCGAAGGTCTAGTGGATAATTCATAGCAAATAATTCAGTGGCTGGATTTCATCCTTTTTCTGACCAGGGAGCCCTCTTTCCTTGAACGTATTCGCTATTTCAAATTCCAACTGGTCAGTTCTGCAAGTTTTATTTTCATCTGTGGCTTGACTGCCAGCTGTTTGCTATGAATATTTAGTTCTCAGTAATAGCCATTCAAGCAGAGGTCAGTCCCACCCCAACTAATCTATAAGAAGTGCATGAAACTTACTTACTGCTATGTATTGTCTGCATGGCTCCTGGTGTCACAGCCCAGGTACGTGCGTGCGTGCGTGCGCACACACACACAAATTCATGCCCCCCTCCATTCCCTTCTGTAGGCTACCCCACTTATTATGGAAACCAATTTGTCTTTGACCTCACTGGGAGATGCATCAATGCTAGCAAACCACACACGCTCATCCACCCTTCCCCTAGGCCCTGTTACTGCCTAAGCAAACAGCTCCCTAAAGGGAAGAGAAATGCCGAATCAGATGCAGGGAGAAGGTAGCGGGGACCCGTGGGCATTGCGGTGTGTGAAGCTTCCTCTGACATAAGACTCCCTCAAGGAACAGACACAGGAACGAGCAGCGAAGCGCAACTAAGGTTACCGTTGGGACCTGGTAGAAATGTCACCCAACAAGAAACATTTCAAGAAAGTTGCCTGGGAGGGAATCTTCACTCCATAATAAAACTGTCACCGCAGCCACTTTGGCTCCTCCCTTCCCTGTCCTTTTATTGGCTTCCTTTCCTTTAATAACCCAGCAGTTCTTTTATGGTGAATGCCTCGCCTCTGAGCTCAGCTGCCTGAGATTGTAGAGCAGAAACAGGCCTACCACTGGAGGGATGTGCAAAAGCTACCTGCAGTGCTGGACTCGGGGGTGGGAGTGGGGGGGCAAGATTTCCCAGTGATTCTGGCTGGCTCAGTTCTTGGAGGCCCAGTTTGAGATGCCTTAAAGGGGCCTGATTTTTCAGACACTGCGGAGCATCCACATTCTATGCATCCAATGAAGTGGGCTGTAGCCCACGAAAGCTTATTCTCAAATAAATTTGTTAGTCTCTAAGGTGCCACAAGTACTCCTGTTCTTTTTGCGGATACAGACTAACACGGCTGCTACTCTGAAATCTACCTGTAATGACGCTAATACACAGCTCTGACCTAGCACCTTTCATCCACAGAGCAAACCAGTGTTTTCCAAAGAAGTCTGTATCATTATCCCCATTCTACAGAATGGGAAACTGAGGCACCGAGCTGCAACATGATTGGCCCAAGATCACCTAGCAGGCCAATGGAGGACTGGAACCTAAGTTTCCTTAGTGCCAATTCAATGTGTGATCCACTAGGCCACACTGCCTCCCTTTGGGATCCAAACATGGAGGAACCCAAAATCACTTGTGAGAATCTTGGTCACACAGTCCTTACGCTGAAGAGGCCCAAGAACTATGATTGCACTTGGGTGCAAGGGTGCATTATGCCCTCTATACCCCTGTATGCCGCTCTACAGCCTAGCCCCTCAAGTGCTTTGGGATCCTCCTGGATGGAAGATGCTGTATAAATGTGACAGAGAGGAGGTAATGGAAACAATATGCAGGTAAGAAGGAGGATGAGAATCACAAGGGAAAGGGGAGAAAGGGCAGAGGAGGGATGCGGAAGAGTCACAGTGATGCAGCCTTTGAAAGGGCATAGGCTCACCTTCACACGCCGGGGAAACGTGCTGTGCGAGTGCAGTACTGCAGGCCACCCCAGCAGAACAGGACTGGGGGAAAGGCAGAGATGTTAATAGCCCTTTGCAAGGAGTTAAAAATCTCCAGCGTGGCCTAGCCTTTTGCAAAGGAATGTGACATGCAAATTAAATGCTTGCCCTCTGCCTGGGTGGGGCGGAATTGGACAAGGCGTCCTTCAACCTCCAGTGAGAGAGACCGGACTGTGCTATCATCCCAATCCTCCAACCCCAGGGAGTCAGGGAGGCCGGGAACACTGGAGCATTTACAGCAGCAACCGGGAAAGGCCATGCTGTGTCAGAGGCAAAGCCAGCCTGCCTAAGGAGTCCCCATTGCCACAGGAAGCCATCCCTGGGCCCCGTCTCCCTGTGTGTGCTGGGGCCAGAGAGAGAAGATTGCCTCCAGTCCCAGCAGTGAAGGGGGAACGTCAATTGCAGCAGCTCAGTATAAAGAGCTCATCGGCCACCATACCCATTCCTGTGCCTAGGGAAGCCAGTGCTTCTTTGGTCTGGTGGGTAGGGCAGGGACCTAGGAGACCTGTGTTATATGCCTAGCTCTGCTGTGAGACCTGGAGCAAGTCATCTGGCTTCTCTTTCTGCATCTCATCCTGTGTCTGTCTTGCCTGCTAGATTTTGAGCCAGGACTCCCTCTCGCTGCGTGATCATATGCCGCCTTGCCCGAGGAGACCCTGATCACAGCGGAGGCCTCTAGGAGCTACCATACTATAAATAGTCATCATCAGCTCCTCTCTCTGGAACTGAACACAGGACTTCACAGCACAGCCTAGTTACGGCCGTGTGATAGGCAGATAGTGTAGAAGTTGGGGCAGTGTGCTAGGAATCAGGAGTGTAGCTCTGCTCCTGATTTGCTCTGGGACCTTGGGTGAGTCACCTAACCTTCCTGTACCTCAGTACAATGGATACAATACGTCCCTGCCTCACAGGGATGATGCGTGGCCTAATTCATAACGGCCTGTCAAATGTTT
>NW_027057679.1:0-3173 GCF_011386835.1 Chrysemys picta bellii
GGGCTGGAACACAGTGGAGTGGGTGGGCCTGTGTTCCCCCTTGCCACCCCGTGCTGGGTGGCAGTCTCTCCTCCTCCTTGTCCAAGGGGCCTGGGCCTCTGACTGACGATAGGTTTGCTGCCCAGCCCTGACCTAGGGCCTGGGATAACCCAAACTGACCCAGCTCCTGCTACAAGGCCTGGGCCGCTGACTGACTACTGGTTTGTTCCCCGCCCTGACCCAGGGCCGGAGCTGTTGATTGTGTGCTCAGTCCCTGCATAAGGGCCTGAGCTCTGAACTGTTGATTGTGTGCTCAGTCCCTGCACAAAGGCCTGAGCGCCGAACTGCTAATTGTGTGCTCAGCCCCTACCCAAAGGTCTGGGCCCTAACTGTTATTCGCTTTGTAGCGGGGCGGCCTGGCTCCCAGGTACCCCAGGAAGGGACGAGCCCCACCCCGGAACTACTACACTGCAAAAGGCCTTTGTGATGTCACTGCCACACCCACCCATCCCCTGAAGTGCTAATGTCCTGCTGCTGGCCTGACACTTTGAAGGTTTCAGCTACTCTCTGTGGATCACCCCACTCGATGCGTCTTCATTCTAGGAAGCAAGCCGGCTAGACAGTAAAGCATCAGAGGCTGCTCCCAATGCTACACTCAGTGTTTCCAAAATTACTACACTTTATGGCCAGAAGAGACCTTTAGAACATCTCATCTAACCCCCTGCATATCATAGGCTTCCTGTATAGTACAATAGGTACTTTTTGGGCACACACATTCCAGAAAGGCATCTAGTCTTCATGAAATGACATCAAGAGATGGAGAATCCACCACTTTCCCTTTTACTGAGTGTCAGGGGGCTCCATTTCCCCTTCCACTAGCTCCCCATTTACAGTGAGCCAGAGCAGTACCTGCAGCAGGGAGCGGGAGTTGCTGATGGCCTCAGAGGCACAGCCCCTGCAGTGTCTAAGGCACCTGGCACAAGTGCCGGATGATGCAGAACTGGTGCATCACTCTGGCCATGACGTCCTCCTGCTGCAAGGGAACGAGAACCTGTCAAAGACACAAACGCCCCGAGGAATCAGGGGGAATTAAGGGCATCTGGAACCAGCAGTATTTCCACCCAGCACCTCCCCACCACTGAGGGATGAATTCACCTCCTGAACCCCAGAATGGAGTCTTCTTGTCCTTTCTAGTAACCTCCAGTGCCAACCCCCCTCCTTGAAGGATGAGATCCTGTTACTTCCCCCTCAGTGCCCTTGACAGCTGTTCCACCTCCAAACCACAGCTCAAGTTATCAGAACCCTCTTCTCCACCCCCACCCAGGTTGGGCAGGGAGGGGGCTTTAGCAGGGGGGGCAGGAGAGATTCTGCCAGCAGTGAAGTGGGTTGCAGGGAGGTTGAGATCTTGCCCCAATCATCCCAGACACTAATGCTAAGCCACAGGATGGCAGCATCTAGTGTCAGTGGAGTCCAAGCACTATTTCAACCATACAGTTTTGGATGAACTCCCCACAAGGGGAGGTGAAGAGCACCCCCAGCAACACACACACAAACACACACACACACACACACACCCCACTCCTGGTGGTGGCAGGTGAACAGGAGAAAGGACAAAAGAAGTAAGATATGAAGAGAAAGGAAGGGGGGATGGAGGAAAAGGTAAAACGAAAAGGACAAACACTAATGTCCCCTGTGATTCTACGGGACAAAATCCCACAGAGGGAATAAAATTCTGCCACCTTAACCTAGTGTTTTCCATGCCTAGAATTCAGCTGGCACCAGATGGATCAGACTGAGCAGGTTCCAAAACCTCTTGGAGGCTCTTACCTTCTAAATAGGGACGTGTGTTTTCTAGTAAAATCCGTCACAGGAAAGGAGAAAACTCCAAAGAGGCTCCTGCTCGCACTCACACATGTGAACACTAATACTCTCTCAGTCCTCAAAGAGAGACCTCGAGAAGGAGACTTGCTGAAGCAATAACAGACACTTGGTGGGATAACTCACATGACTGGAGTACTGTCATGGATGGATATAAACTGTTCAGGAAGGACAGGCAGGGCAGAAAAGGTGGGGGAGTTGCATTGTATGTAAGAGAGGAGTATGAGTGCTCAGAGGTCCGGTATGAAACTGTAGAAAAACCTGAGAGTCTCTGGATAAAGTTGAGAAGTGTGAGCAACAAGGGGGATGTCACGGTTGGAGTCTGGTATAGACCACCAGACCAGGGGGATGAGGTGGACGAGGCTTTCTTCTGGCAACTAGCAGAAGTTGCTAGATCGCAGGCCCTGGTTCTCATGGGAGACTTTAATCACCCTGATATCTGCTAGGAGAGCAATACAGCGGTGCACAGACAATCCAGGAAGTTTTTGGAAAGTGTAGGGCACAATTTCCTGGTGCAAGTGCTGGAGGAACCAACTAGGGGCAGAGCTTTTCTCGACCTGCTGCTCACAAACAGGGAAGAATTAGTAGGGGAAGCAAAAGTGGATGGGAACCTGGGAGGCAGTGACCATGAGATGGTCGAGTTCAGGATCCTGACAAGGAAGAAAGGAGAGCAGCAGAATACGGACCCTGGACTTCAGAAAAGCAGACTTTGACTCCCTCAGGGAACAGATGGGCAGGATCCCCTGGGAGAATAACATGAAGGGCAAAGGGGTCCAGGAGAGCTGGCTGTATTTTAAAGAATCCTTATTGCGGTTGCAGGAACAAACCATCCCGATGTGTAGAAAGAATAGTAAATATGGCAGGCGACCAGCTTGGCTAAACAGTGAAATCCTTGCTGATCTTAAACGCAAAAAAGAAGCTTACAAGAAGTGGAAGATTGGAGAAATGACCAGGGAGGAGTATAAAAATATTGCTCAGGCATGCAGGAGTGAAATCAGGAAGGCCAAATCACACTTGGAGTTGCAGCTAGCAAGAGATGTTAAGAGTAACAAGAAGGGTTTCTTCAGGTATGTTAGCAACAAGAAGAAAGTCAAGGAAAGTGTGGGCCCCTTACTGAATGAGGGAGGCAACCTAGTGACCGAGGATGTGGAAAAAGCTAATGTACTCAATGCTTTTTTTGCCTCTGTCTTCACGAACAAGGTCAGCTCCCAGACTGCTGCACTGGGCAGCACAATATGGGGAGAAGGTGACCAGCCCTCTGTGGAGAAAGAAGTGGTTCGGGACTATTTAGAAAAACTGGACGTGCACAACTCCAT
>NW_027057680.1:0-3172 GCF_011386835.1 Chrysemys picta bellii
AATCGACTTTAGCCAGCACAATACCCAGCCTCCCCTTCTGTCCAAGTAAAAGCAACTGACACTGAGGGCCAACTGACCCAGTGTTCAAATCACAGCATTGTGAGGTCACACTGCAGCACTTATGTCATTGTTGCCATGAACACGGGCGGGTAATAAAGGAAGGACCAAGGGTTGTTAACCATATAAGCGACATAAAGTATTATGGAGGTGCCTGGTGGCGACTCCAGTTAAGGTTAAGGTTTTGTCTAAAATGGGGCATAAATTCCTGCTTTTCCCTATGAGCAGGTGGTTAACCAGTATGGATTAACCTTTACTCTGACCTTTACTCAGTCAGGGAGTTAGGCTCCTAACTCCCATGGATTTCAGTGGGAGTTAAGTTCCTAAATACCTTTGAGGTTCTGGGCCAAAAAAAAAAAACGAATTTAATTTGGTGACCCTTTTCAAATAGAATTTAAGCAAAGTGGGTCTCTGTTGGTCAGAGGTAGGACAGCCATGGGGAGTAAGAAAGCCCACTTACTTTTTTCCCCTCCGTAATAGATTAGATCTTGGATCTGAAATCGACTTTAGCCAGCACAATACCCAGCCTCTCCTTCTGTCCAAGTAAAAGCAACTGACACTGAGGGCCAACTGACCCAGTGTTCAAATCACAGCATTGTGAGGTCACACTGCAGCACTTATGTCATTGTTGCCATGAACACGGGCGGGTAATAAAGGAAGGACCAAGGGTTCTTAACCATATAAGCGACATAAAGTATTATGGAGGTGCCTGGTGGCGACTCCAGTTAAGGTTAAGGTTTTGTCTAAAATGGGGCATAAATTCCTGCTTTTCCCTATGAGCAGGTGGTTAACCAGTATGGATTAACCTTTACTCTGACCTTTACTCAGTCAGGCTAGGTCTATACTACCCGCCTGAATCGGCGGGTAGAAATCGACCTCTCGGGGATCGATTTATTGCGTCCCGTTGGGACGCGACAATCGATCCCCGAATCGGCGCTCTTACTCCACCAGCGGAGGTGGTAGTAAGCGCCGCCGACAGAAAGCCACAGAAGTCGATTTTGCCGCCGTCCTCACAACGGGGTAAGTCGGCTGCGATACGTCGAATTCAGCTACGCTATTCACGTAGCTGAATTTGCGTATCTTAAATCGACTCCCCCCTGTAGTGTAGATGTACAGGGAGTTAGGCACATAAATACCTGCAAAACTCTGGGCCCAACTGCCACTCAGAACTTCCCCTGAAGATGGTGGCCTCATTGGTTCTAACTGTCGACATTCCTATGCTGCTCATAGACATTGCGGATGCTCCATCCAGCTGGATGGTGTACACAATGATACCATCCAAATAGAAGAAACATCTGCTTAAGTCATTAATCTCTGAGAGGCAGCAGGCCCCTGGGTCATCCCAAAAAGCTGAACTGAACTATAATGACGCAGCCCAATAGTGAAGGTTATCTTTATGCAGAACTTCCGTAAGAGAACCTGGCAATATCCACTGGGCAAATCCAGAGTAATGGATTCCTGAGCACCTCCAAATTGGTCCAGAACATCATCAATCTGTAGGATTGGCGGTGTATGTTTTTTGTAACAGTATTTAGCTGTCTAACAACCCCACAAAAGCAGTGTACTTTATCTTCCCTTGTGACTAGAAAAACTGGTGATGTCCATGAGATGGCCAAATCACTCTCTTTTTGACCTGTAACAGGTTTTCTACTGTCTTGGCACAGCTGTGCAAGAGGGTCTCTGTTTATGGGGTGTATATCTCGATGTATCGATATAGTGCTGTCAAATGAGCCCATCCCAGCTTGGCGGTAAGTCCTATAATTAAGATGCCTTTGTAACTGGACAACAGGATATTCACATCCTCCAAGGGCACTGTTGTATCAGTCACAGAAGATGAAATTGATACATTGGTGTTAGTGTGTAATTCAGCACGATCTTCATCTCACCCTGATGTTTGATTACGCACATGGAATCGCCATCGGATTCCAGTCTACAAAAATCTACTCCCAAACTGGACCATATCAGTGACCACAAAGGGGTGTCCCCTGCTGAGGCACCGATATGTACAGTGAGATCTGCCTTGCCTTTAACTGACAATTCTTGGCCCTCAGTTCCGTGGACAGGAAGCTGATGAGGATAGGTCAGGGGGATATTTGCTCAAAGTTCTCAAGTCACTAGAGAAACAGCAGCTCCCATAGCCACTAAACCAGGCAGCAGCTGTCTGATTCACAGTGACCCATACAACACCAGCAACAGAGGTAATGCTACTTCAATAAATGGCCTTTGCTCTGCTTCAGTTAGTCCCTATTCTAGTCTGATTCACCAGACCGAGGCTAAAACGAAGTCCATCCTGTCGTGTGGACAGAATTGGATCTGAAATGGGCTCCCAGAGTTCATTTACTCAAGGCTGCAGGAATAAAAGCTGTGCTCAGCAATAATTACAGATGCTAATAAGGAGCTATCTGAGTGAAAGACAAACGTCACTCGGGGGGGGGGGGTGAGTGTCCTGGGGGCGGCTGTTGCAGGGACCTTGTGGCAGCCTGAGGCCAGTTACCAATTCTCGGGGAACGCTAACCTGTATTGTACTGTGCAGCCACGAGGTGGCGCTGTGTGTAACAGACCCCAGCCAGACCTAGCAGAGCATTACAGGGCCTTGTGATGGACACACCTGGTGTGTATCTGGCTGAGGGGGAAGCTCTGTAGACAGTGCGTATCTGCCACAGCAGGATGAGGGCAATGGTGGAGGCCGGGTGCTATTGCCTACCTCTGCTACGGCCAGAGGAGACTCTGACTTACAGAGTACAAGCTGTTCTGAACTACGCCAGGCTGAAGACTAGGGGGGATTTTGCCCACCACATGAACTACACAGGACTGTGGGGAACACAACTCCTGGTCTCTTCATTTTTTCACAGTTCAGTGACAAGAATAAAAATATGGCCAAGGGCCTTGTAGGTTTCCTTGTGGCAGCTGGCCAGGAAGTGCCCCCTGGCTGGAGAACATAACCGAGTGTTAGCCATGGTCAAGCCTGCCTTTAGGTAGAGGTCGGCTTTGGGTAGACCAGGGGAAGGGAGGTCATGGGGCCGGCCCTTTAGGGGGAGTCAGGGCCTAGCCTACCTATGACAGGCTCCTGTAAGGGAGAACCAGCCAATCCAGCCCCACCCTGGAAGTAATTAAA
>NW_027057681.1:0-3168 GCF_011386835.1 Chrysemys picta bellii
GGGGAAGTTTCCCATTAGCCTGGCTCCCCAGACCAGGAGAGACCGGCCCAGGGCAGTGTGCAAAGCCCAGTGATACTAACGCCCACAGTGACTGTCCTGCAGCACGGGGCAAACGTCTCAGGCCCCAGAGCCTTGGTACCTCCTCTGCCCCCAAGAGGAGACTAACGAAAAATAATTCCCCGAAATGAGGTAAACAGCCCCATGACTTGCAAAAGCAAAGAAAATACAGGAGTTGGGTCACCATCTCCTTGTGCTTAGATCAGGGGGCTGGAGCCAGGACTCCTGGGTTCTAGCCCTAGATTTGCTGCTTCCAGGGCAAATCACTGGGGGCAGTGAGGCTGTAGGAGTGCCAGGGGTTGTTGTGGGGTCACTCCCCGCAAAGGGAGAGGGGCGGGAAGGGGTTAATTCATGAAATCCAGAAAGTGATTAAAGTTCCCAGCCGGACAGACAAGTCACTGAGCTCCAGGAAGGGGTCTCGGGCCTGGGGGCTGCAGGTCCGACTAGAGCTAAGGGCGCTGCTGGGACACTGTGTGTAGTGGGGGGCTGAGAGCCCCTGACCCGAACTGTGACCCCTTCCCCTAGTGCCACCCGCCCCCAGCCCGGGGGTGCGGCCCCCCGAGTTCCAGCCTCGGAACACACGGACCAGCTGACCCCAGAGAGGCGGGGCCAGAGACCGGCCGAGCTAATGGCGGCTCCGCCCATTACAGCCCCGGGGCCCAGGTCTCATCCCGCCCCCGCCCCCCCCGGCTCAGACATTCGGTTCCCCTTCGCCAGCCTGCCCAGCGGGTTCTGCCCAGCGACCGGTGACGGAGGCGGGGCTGCGCGCCGCTATTGGCGGGATGGTCCCCTCTCAGCCAATCCCTGCAGACTGGAGGCTCACACGGCCAGTAGCTGGGAGCTGGAGTCCGGTCTCAGCGCCCCGCGGGGTTCTCGGGTTGTGGGGCCGAGACCGGGCATGGCCCTGGCGCTGCGCCTGCTGCTGCTGGGGGCTGTAGCCCTGCCGGGGGGCCACTGCCGTGAGTATCGGGGGGAGACCCCGGGGAGGGGGGAGCTGGGTGTGGGGGGGCAGTCGGGCTGGGGGGTGCAGGGAGGGGGGAGCTGGGTGTGGGGGGGCAGTCGGGCTGGGGGGCGCAGGGAGGGGGACCTGGGTGTCGGGGGGCAGTCGGGCTGGGGGATGCAGGGAGGGGGGAGCTGGGTGTGGGGGGGCTTTCGGGCTGGGAGGTGCAGGGAGGGGGGAGCTGGGTGTGGGGGGGCAGTCGGGCTGGGGGGTGCAGGGAGGGGGGAGCTAGGTGTCGGGGGGCAGCTGGGCTGGGGGGCGCAGGGAGGGGGGAGCTGGGTGTGGGGGGGCAGTCGGGGTGCAGGGAGGGGGGAGCTGGTTGTCGGGGGGGCAGTCGGGCTGGGGGGTGCAGGGAGGGAGGAGCTGGGTGTGGGGGGCAGTCGGGCTGGGGAGTGCAGGGAGTTGGGTGTCGGGGGGGCAGTCGGGCTGGGGGGTCCAGGGAGGGGGGAGCTGGGTGTGGGGGGGGCAGTCGGGCTGGGGGGTGCAGGGAGGGGGGAGCTGGGTGTGGGGGGGGCAGTCGGGCTGGGGGGTGCAGGGAGGGGGGAGCTGGGTGTGGGGGGGGCAGTCGGGCTGGGGGGTGCAGGGAGGGGGGAGCTGGGTGTGGGGGGGCAGTCGGGCTGGGGGGTGCAGGGAGGGGGGAGCTGGGTGGGGGGGCAGTCGGGCTGGGGGGTGCAGGGAGGGGGAGCTGGGTGTGGGGGGCAGTCGGGCTGCGGGGTGCAGGGAGGGGGGAGCTGGGTGTCGGGGGGCAGTCGGGCTGCGGGGTGCAGGGAGGGGAGAGCTGGGTGTCGGGGGGCAGTCCGGCTGGGGGGCGCAGGGAGGGGGGAGCTGGGTGTCGGGGGGGCAGTTCTGGGCTCTGCATTCAGAGGTGTCAGGATAACCACACCGCTCCCCCCACCCCCCAGCACTGAGCGGTCACTGACATGGAACGGTGACGTTGCTATAGTGACTGGGGGGGTCCTGGCCCCCTTGTACCAGGTGCTGCCAGGGTCGCTGCTGGGACACTGTGTGTAGTGGGGTGCTGAGAGCCACTGAACTGTAACCCCTTCATCTAATGCCAACCTCACCCAGCCAGGGGGTGAGGCTTCGTTGGGGTCAGAGCACCCATGGGTGCTGCACACGCTGACAAGCCCGTCGCAGCCCCGTGAGGTGCTCAGACTGGGAAATCCCCGGGTCCAGGCACTGCCCAGGGTGTTTCATTCCCCGCGTCTCAGGGCAGGGCGGAGCTTTCAGACACGATTCTTCCTGTTTGCAGAGCTCAGGTTGAGGGAGAGGGAGTAAATTAGCCCCCCCCCCCCCCCCCCCATAGACCAGGGTTAAATGAAGGGAAAAGGCTTCTTGGATCTCTGACCTTTCATGGCTCCCAGAAGGTTCTTCACGCTGGGTTCCACCCCAGTGCCTGGAACTCCTGAGTGTGGTTTGTCCTTGGCTACGTACGGCTAAGTTGTGTCAGCACCAGTCCAGTTGTACTCCCAGTCAGCAATGGCAGTGGGTCGTATCTGTAGTGGAAGCAGGTCATTAGAGGTGTCATCCTAGAGAGGAGATGTTAACTCCCCTCTGTCTCTGGTGGTGTTTTAGCACCCCAGGGCGAGGGGAGAGTCTAGAACCCTGGATCTGTGATTAATCAGGTCTTAGTTTGGGTGCGAGCTCCCGTTGCAGAGCACAGAACAGCTGCTGTGTTTGTACTGTTAGGATCTCCCGTAGCTGCCGGATAAAGAGCTTCCGGATCCCAGTAGGATGGGGTGAGGAGAGGGGAAGGCACATCCTGCTTTTCCTGGCATGGACTTGAATTTCCCTTGTTCTCCATGAGGCAGCAGCTCAGACGCTGGGCAGCTCAGCAGCCCGTATTGATCTGGGTGAGGGTGCGGGGTGGATTTGGGGTTTGTTTAAAATGGCTTAAGGCACATTGGTGCCCTTGTGACACCTCAGTAACAGGTGTGGTTTGACCTAAACAGGGTTAGGCCCCAGTGCAGCCTGGCCCTACTGGGTCATAGAAGATAAGGGTTGGAAGAGGGGAAAAGGACACTGCCCAACTTACTTGGGGTTTGCAAGAAGGCTGGCTAACCTAGTGAGGAGGGCTTTAAACTAGGTTCGTTGGCCCGGGGTGGGGTAAG
>NW_027057682.1:0-3166 GCF_011386835.1 Chrysemys picta bellii
TTTCAATAGCTCACTAGAAGGCATTTTTCTCCAGCCCTCAGAACATTTGGTGGCTCTTTGCTGCCCCAACTCCAATTTCTAGGACCATCTTTTTCAAAGGAGGACACCAAGACTGGAGGCAGTATTCCAATAGCAGTCTCACTGCTGCTGTGTCACCTCCCTATCCTACTCACGGCTCTTCTCCTTCGTCTAATGATGGCTTTAGCCCTGTTCACCACAGCATCACAGTGGGAGCTCATGTTGAGTGGCTTCTCCACTCTGGCCCCTAAATACTTTTCAGAGTCACTGCTTTCCTGGATACACGTCCCCATTCTGGAGGTGTGGCCGGCGTGCCTTGTTGCCACGTATAGGACCTTGCATTGGGAGAAATGCCGTCCAGCCCTGCTGGTACATAGGGGATAAGCACAGAACAAACACACTTCAGGAGCTGTGTTGTCCATAGGCTCTGAACAACATGTGGCGGTCAGCAGATTACAAACGCACGACAGACCTGTAGTGTAGACAGGTCCCAACTGCGTCTCCGTTTCCCACCCTGCTCTAAGTTTAGTCACAGCCGCCATGTCTTTTCCGCCATGTCCCTTAACCCCACGTCACTGCAGAAGAGAGATTTTCTGGTAGCCAGCTGACTCTCCTGCATGCGGATGTCGTTCCGAAAGACGTGCTCTGGCTCAGTCCCATGCTATGGTTGGCTGAAGGAACCACTTGGTTACATTCTAGGCCCTGAGTTATACAGGAGGGGCGACTAGATGCACATAATGGTCCTTTCTGACCTGAACTTCTATCAATCGCTACATTTTCTGCTGCTAGGAAGAGAACTCTGGACCTATTTTCTCTCATTCACTTTCAGTCGGAATAATTTCAATCCAGGCCAAAGGATTTCCTCTTCCATTGTGTCTTCAGCACCTTTGGGAGCAACCAGTTACTGTTACCCACAGGTTACCAGTTTCAACCTGTCCCAGGGTGAGATGGCCAGGAAAGGGGTTGGAGCTCAACTGCACCTGGCCCAGGTGATGCAGTTCCCTAGGGGGATGGGAATAAGTGTGGGGGTCACATGACAAGACGCAGCCTGTGACTAGGACCCAGGCCTGCTGAGAGATAGAAGGGCAGCCTGTGCTCAGCCAGGAGAGAGACCCCAAGGGAAGCAGGCATGGGAGGGGCTTGGAGAGTCCTTTAAAGGTCAGGGACAAGCTGGGAAGGGGCCAGGCTGAGCACTAAGGACAAGGCCCTAGAAGGGAAAGACAGGGCAGTTTAAGAGATGGGGCAGATAGTCCAGTTGGTTTCGGCTCCCAGGACCAGACACCCAGAGGTGAAGGTGGTTGTCGGGGCTTCTGTCCTTCTTCCCCAGTGTAGATTTGATAGTGGAGAAGACTGATGCCGTAAGGGGGAAGTGAGTTACCCCAAGGTCACCCAGTGAGTTTATATCACGAATGCATACTCGGAAGGATCCAATAGAAACATGGATTTTCCAGTCTCTTCTTTCTAGGAGTCCCCAGGGCTAAGGTAAAACCCCTGCGGCCCCTCCCCATTCTGCTCACCTCCAAGATGTGCTGGAGTTTGTCTGTGCTGGGGGGTGCTGTCAGCAGGATCGAGAGCTCGTCATCCATGTTCTCTGGGCAGGCCTTGCTCAGAGCCTGCCAGCGGAGGGAGACCAGGGGTCAGGATTATGGAACCTGGGGTGACACCTGCCAGGATGACAGCAGGCTCTGTAGTCCTTGCCCAGAGCACATTTCTGCAGAGGGCCTAGTGCACAGCAGTGTAGGGAACAGCCAAGCTGCTAGGGATGGGAGCTAGGCTTCCTGGCAGAGTCCAGCACCCAAAGCCCAGCATCTGCAAGGAAGGGATTCCCCACAGAGGGGCAACATCATCTCCCACACACAGGGAGTCTCCCCCTGACACTTGATTCATCCTATGGCCTGTTCCCATCTCTACCCACCACACTCCCAACTCAGCAGCTCCAGCTACCGAAGGGAGCACGAACCAGACGCCTTCCTGCTCCTGGGACAGAGGAGTAGGTTGATGATCTACCTGGATGTAAGCGTTGGCCTTCCCCATGCCCAGGGTCTAGACTCCATTCAGGGCAGCGCACAGGAACTGAGATTCCTATTCTGGATCTAGTGGCAGCTTCAGTTTGCTGGCAGGAGACTGTACATGAGACCTTGCAGTTGCGGGGGTGACACAGGCACTAACATGTGCATGGGAGTTTGAGCAACAGGGCAGAGGCCTGTGTGGGGCAAGGAGGGCAGGGATTTGGGAAGCAAGAGCAGAGGATCAAACCCTTTCTTAATGTGGGTCGGGATGATCCCCATTTCAAAGATAGAGAAAGTGAGGCACCAGGTGGGAGAGTGACCTGGCCAGGATCACGTTACCGCTCAGTGGCAGGACTGCAGACAACCCGTTCCCTGATCTCCTCACTGGACGCTGCTGCCCCTCCTGTATGACCCCTCCAGCCATCCTCGCCCACAGGCCATCCCCACCGCTCTCCAATACCAGGCTGTTTCCACAATGGAAGCAGGCTTGTAACAGAGTTCACTCACCGATAGGTGCCCCTTCCTTCAAGGCCTGGGGTCACAGATTTCTTGGGCTAGCACGCCCGCCAGCAGGTTTTGGGCTGGGAACTCAGCCCTTCGGCCAGGCGACCATCTTTTAGTCCACTCCTTCCTGGGTCGCGCTCATCCCAAACGAAAAGTCAAAAAATGTCTTTAACTGAAACAAGATCCTCTGTCCCTTGGGGGCTTTTCCTCAGCCTGACTTTGGCTCGGCCTGCCCTTGCTGGCCATGGTAGCCCTTTCTATGGCCCTGTACATCCCCTTCCTTAGAGACCGTGGGAGAACCAGTCCTACCCTGGATTCTAGGTTCTGCCCCAAGGCCCTGTACCGAACAGCTAGGCCTGCTCCTGTACCTTTGTTGCGGTTTCCCCTGGTTTCCCCTCAGCTGGAGCTCACTCTAATCCATTTGGCCTAGCTCCAGGCTTTATAGCCCACAGGCCAAGCCCCCCGTTATATACCCTCCTCCTTAGAACCTGGCCCACGCGGGGGCAAGTTCTATTCTTCTCCAAGCTTCATCCCTCCTCATCTCATCGCTGTCACTGGGAGCCAGGGACAGGTGAAGCTCCCAGCCAGGCTGTGCATCGAGGATCCCATTTCTCCCCCAAGAGACCCACACGCCC
>NW_027057683.1:0-3164 GCF_011386835.1 Chrysemys picta bellii
TTTGCCACCGCTGCTCGCAGCTGTACCGCTGCCTGGCTGGGTGAAGCTTTTATGGGCCCCTTAATCAGCCAGGCCCCGCCCCCTACTCAGGGCTCGGCGTCGTCCCAGCCCGCAGCCCCTGCCGGCCCCTACAAACAAACACACACACACACACACACACACAAGGACAGATGCAAATACAGGTACCTTCTCCTTCAATGAGAACTCCCTCTCAAGCTCCCCTGTTTGCCGCCGCTGCTCGCAGCTGTACCGCTGCCTGGCTGGGCGGCCGCTTTTATGGGCCCCTTAATCAGCCAGGTCCCGCCCACTACTCAGGGCTCGGCGTCGTCCCAGCCCCCAGCCCCTGCCGGCCCCTACAAACAAACAAACACACACACACACACACACACACCACACAAGGACAGATGCAAATACAGGTACCTTCTCCTCCAATGAGAACTCCCTCTCAAACTCCCCTGTTTGCCACCGCTGCTCGCAGCTGTACCGCTGCCTGGCTGGGCGGCCGCTTTTATGGGCCCCTTAATCAGCCAGGCCCCGCCCCCTACTCAGGGCTCGGCGTCGTCCCAGCCCCTGCCGCCCCTACAAACAAACACACACACACACACACACACAAGGACAGATGCAAATACAGGTACCTTCTCCTCCAATGAGAACTCCCTCTCAAGCTCCCCTGTTTGCCACCGCTGCTCGCAGCTGTACCGCTGCCTGGCTGGGCGGCCGCTTTTATGGGCCCCTTAATCAGCCAGGTCCCGCCCCCTACTCAGGGCTCGGCGTCGTCCCAGCCCCCAGCCCCTGCCGGCCCCTACAAACAAACAAACAAACACACACACACACACACAAGGACAGATGCAAATACAGGTACCTTCTCCTCCAATGAGAACTCCCTCTCAAGCTCCCCTGTTTGCCACCGCTGCTCGCAGCTGTACCGCTGCCTGGCTGGGCGGAAGCTTTTATGGGCCCCTTAATCAGCCAGGCCCCGCCCCCTACTCAGGGCTCGGCGTCGTCCCCAGCCCCCAGCCCCTGCCGGCCCCTACAAACAAACACACACACACACACACAAGGACAGATGCAAATACAGGTACCTTCTCCTCCAATGAGAACTCCCTCTCAAACTCCCTGTTTGCCGCCGCTGCTCGCAGCTGTACCGCTGCCTGGCTGGGCGGCCGCTTTTCTGGGCCCCCTTAATCAGCCAGGCCGCGCCGCCTACTCAGGGCTCGGCGTCATCCCAGCCCCCAGCCCCTGCCGGCCCCTACAAACAAACACACACACACACACACACACACACGGAGAGATGCAAATACAGGTACCTTCTCCTCCAGTGAGAACTCCCTCTCAAACTCCCTGTTTGCCGCCGCTGCTCGCAGCTGTACCGCTGCCTGGCTGGGCGGCCGCTTTTATGGGCCCCTTAATCAGCCAGGCCCCGCCCGCTACTCAGGGCTCGGCGTCGTCCCAGCCCCCAGCCCCTGCCGGCCCCTACAAACAAACACACACACACAAGGACAGATGGAAATACAGGTACCTTCTCCTCCAATGAGAACTCCCTCTCAAACTCCCCTGTTTGCCACCGCTGCTCGCAGCTGTACCGCTGCCTGGCTGGGCGGCCGCTTTTCTGGGCCCCTTAATCAGCCAGGCCCCGCCCTCTACTCAGGGCTCGGCGTCGTCCCAGCCCCTGCCGGCCCCTACAAACACACACACACACACACACACACACACACACACACACACACACACAAGGACAGATGCAAATACAGGTACCTTCTCCTCCAATGAGAACTCCCTCTCAAACTCCCCTGTTTGCCGCCGCTGCTCGCAGCTGTACCGCTGCCTGGCTGGGCGGCCGCTTTTCTGGGCCCCTTAATCAGCCAGGCCCCGCCCCCTACTCAGGGCTCGGCGTCGTCCCAGCCCCCAGCCCCTGCCGGCCCCTACAAACAAACACACACACACACACAAGGACAGATGCAAATACAGATACCTTCTCCTCCAATGAGAACTCCTCTCAAACTCCCCTCTTTGCCGCCGCTGCTCGCAGCTGTACCGCTGCCTGGCTGGGCGGAAGCCTTTATGGGCCCCTTAATCAGCCAGGTCCCGCCCCCTACTCAGGGCTCGGCGTCGTCCCAGCCCCCAGCCCCTGCCGGCCCCTACAAACAAACAAACACACACACACACACACACACACACACACACACACACACAAGGACAGATGCAAATACAGGTACCTTCTCCTCCAATGAGAACTCCCTCTCAAACTCCCCTGTTTGCCGCCGCTGCTCGCAGCTGTACCGCTGCCTGGCTGGGCGGCCGCTTTTCTGGGCCCCTTAATCAGCCAGGCCCCGCCCCCTACTCAGGGCTCGGCGTCGTCCCAGCCCCCAGCCCCTGCCGGCCCCTACAAACAAACACACACACACACACACACAAGGACAGATGCAAATACAGATACCTTCTCCTCCAATGAGAACTCCCTCTCAAACTCCCCTGTTTGCCGCCGCTGCTCGCAGCTGTACCGCTGCCTGGCTGGGCGGAAGCCTTTATGGGCCCCTTAATCAGCCAGGTCCCGCCCCCTACTCAGGGCTCGGCGTCGTCCCAGCCCCCAGCCCCTGCCGGCCCCTACAAACAAACAAACAAACACACACACACACACACACACACACACACACAAGGACAGATGCAAATACAGGTACCTTCTCCTCCAATGAGAACTCCCTCTCAAACTCCCCTGTTTGCCACCGCTGCTCGCAGCTGTACCGCTGCCTGGCTGGGCGGAATCTTTTATGGGCCCCTTAATCAGCCAGGCCCCGCCCCCTACTCAGGGCTCGGCGTCGTCCCAGCCCCCAGCCCCTGCCGGCCCCTACAAACAAACACACACACACAAGGACAGATGCAAATACAGGTACCTTCTCCTCCAATGAGAACTCCCTCTCAAACTCCCCTGTTTGCCGCCGCTGCTCGCAGCTGTACCGCTGCCTGGCTGGGCGGCCGCTTTTCTGGGCCCCTTAATCAGCCAGGCCCCGCCCCCTACTCAGGGCTCGGCGTCGTCCCAGCCCCCAGCCCCTGCCGGCCCCTACAAACAAACACACACACACACACAAGGACAGCTGCAAATGCAGATACCCTTCTCCTCCAATGAGAACTCCCTCTCAAACTCCCCTGTTTGCCGCCGCTGCTCG
>NW_027057684.1:0-3160 GCF_011386835.1 Chrysemys picta bellii
TGGAGAGCTGTAATTACATTTTGTGATAGCAATGTTAACCCAAGTCCTTATATTGATAGCTAGCTATGCAGATCAATTAATGTGTATACATAAAAATCTAGTACTGTTTGTCTCTATTTACCCACTGCATTCACTGGCCCGGTAACAATCGAATTACATGTCTTTTTAAAATACATCCTCCAGTAATTGATGAGACTTAATCCAGTCTTAAGTCCTGTACTAGTTTTAGGCAGGGGGGCTAGGTGTTAAGCTATTGTAGGGGTGGGCAAACTTCCTGAGCCGCATACAACCATCTTCAGAGGTACTAGAGTCAGGGTACACCTGTTGGAGCCCTGACAGCTGCACCCCCGAGGGCTGAACCCTAGTACCTCCCTCCGCACTGGGCAGAAGCCCATACCCCACCACCTCTCTGCAAGGCAGAGGTCCTGAGTTCCCCCCCCAGCCAGGTAGGTGGAGAATAGGTAGCAAGGAGGGGGGGGGAGGGCAAGCTCATTCTAATGGTAAAAGTGCTGCATGTGGCTCTCAAGCTACAGTTTGGCCACCCCTGAGCTATTGGCTTTCATCTCTGGGTTCAAATCACAAGTGGAGTCTGCAAGTAAAAGTATGTTCACAGTATCCTAGTTCTTGTGATCATCAAAAAGCCACCACCCAGGGAGGCATGACTGGCAGTGCTGCCTAAGGAAAGTCCAGGGCATGAATAACAAGTAGTCCCTCACCAGGAACCAAGTGGCATGCTATACTTAGAGGTATTTTGCAGATGTGTTTGTCTAGACTGGAATGCTTCCATTGGTGTGAAAGGCTAGTGAGTAAAAGGAATTAACTCCTGAGGGAAAGGGTTGCTTCTCTGCATTTTACTAGTGGGGCAGGATCAGAACATGGCAACTGGGACCATGGCTTGGAAAGAGGACCAGGGTAAAAGTGACTGGGATAAATGAAGGCTTATTATTTTCAACCTGAAATCAGGTGCACTGAGCCACAGAGGGAGAAGTGGGGTGGGGAGGGTGATGTCTCTTGGGCTGGAGGACAGTTAGATGGGGTTATTTTAGAAAGGGACTAAGTACTTCCTAGGACATGCTTTCATCTTTTACTTAGACCATGATTGGAAGCATATTGAGGTTCTTACCCACGAAAGCTTATGCTCGCAATACTTCGGTTAGTCTTAAAGGTGCCACAGGACCCTCTGTTGCTTCTTACAGCAGAGCCAAGATATCAAAGTGCTTGTCAGATCTGTGTAACCCTTTCCCCTCAATGAAAGTTCAAAAATAACCTTTTCAAATAGCTTCCTTTCTGTAATACCTTCATCTGGCATTCTCCACGTTCACCCCTTCGAAGAAAGGGGCATTGTACATTAGGTTGGAGGTACGGTAAGGCATTTGCACAGTGTCTATGGATAATGTTTGCATCTCAATTTCATAAGCATTTTTAAAAGATGGTGTTCACATGATGAAGAAACTAAATGTTTAAGTTCCTTCCATCTTGGGAGAATGAAACAGTAAGTGTTTTTTCTTGGTATAGCAAATACTTTCTGAACCCTAGGAACAAACATTGGGAAAACACTGAGATGAGGGTTACAAACATGATACAAGATACAGACTTGCTCTTACTCGTATTGCAAAGGAAACTAACCTAGCAGTTCCATGGTAGATGAAAGATTTGTGCACAAAGTATTAGATGATGGAGAAGACTATCAAAATATAACAAAGTGCCTCTTCTAAGCAAGAGTGTGCTGTCTAGCTAGCAAATAAATGGATAGAACAAACTGGTACCTAGATACATGAGTGTCAATTAATACAATGTATTTATAAATCTATTGCCCAATCTATTCTCACCCTGGAGGAATTGCAGCCACTCATGGTTATTCCCTCTGCTCTGGACAGGATAAGAGACCTTCAGAGCTACCTGTAGTCATGCCATTGCTTTCACTGTTCCACTATTGCCATGCAAAAGAAGATTTATAAAACAATCATGAACATTAAAATAAAAACCCAGGATGCAAACACCCCACCCTTGCCTCAACTCTTGAGATGTTCAGACACAGATCTGAGCTGTGGCTTCAGCTCATCTTGCTACTATTTCTTGAGTATTTCTGTTGCCATGCTAGTGGAATTAGAAGTAATGTAAATATCTGCCCGATCCTGGGCTTTGATCAGTCACCATAAGGAAAGTTGGGGGTTTAATCATAAGTAGTGCTAGGAGACTTGTATTGAAATTCCTTTTTTTATATCCTCAACTGGTCTCATCTTGAGCTGATACATGTTACCCACTCCTCTGTTAGTGCCAGTAAATAGGCCAGCCTTTTTCAGGTTCACGCAGCGTTCAGCACTAGACGAGAAATCTATCTCTTAGAAAGATGTTACATTCAGATTGTACTCAAGTTTTGTTGTGGGTTCCCACATTATGGGGACACTTGCTAGATCAGTGCACTGTAAAATAAGGTGTGATGTAGGTATAAGATCACTGTGGCTGACGCAAGCACAAAATATGCCTCCACGTGCATTGAATAGGAGTACTCTTGTTTGGGGGGGGGGGGGAGAAGAGAGAGAGGGAGGGAGGCTGAAGAGCAGCTTAAATGCTTGAAATAAAAAGCACAGGATTGGATGCATAGAGTATGAAATAGAGACCAAGACTGCTGCCTGCAGCCTACTTCTGCTAATGTGCCATTCTTTTAAAGAACTGTACCCATCTTGCTCAGCATAACATTTACTATTCGGGCAAATAAAATCTTTTGCAATCTAATAACTCTGATAACAGTATGGAAAAGGGTCTTGCTTTGGTGACCCCAGCACTGTTTAAAGCCAGAGTTGGTGATGATTTCCAGGTTTAGTAGAAGGCTCAGCATTTTACTCTTCAATTAAACAGCTTCGAGGACAAGCCTTAGAGAGAATGAGCACATTTAAAGTCTCTTTGGGAGAGCTACTGGCTAAAGAAGTGCACCATGCTCTCTGGCTATGGACTTCTGTTTGGCTCTGTAATATGGGGAATCTATTGCAGGAAAACCTGCCCCACTGTTTCTGAAGCATGAAGGCAAACTAAGTTTAATCCTGGTTGCCTTTAAAGAGGGGTAAAGGTCTCAGAGGCCAACATGTAGTACAGTATACAATTAATAGGCTTCTCAAAAAAAGGTAGCTGCCTATAAAGGAGGATGGGGGAGAGGGGAGGA
>NW_027057685.1:0-3156 GCF_011386835.1 Chrysemys picta bellii
AATAAAATAAACTATTTCAGCCATTCTATTATGTCCTAATCTGATCTGAGTAAACATGATAGGACACCTCATCTTATGCACTGCTCCTAGTGACACTCTCCAATAGACCCAGCAGTCCTTATTTCCAGGCCCTTTCACTAACCACTGCTGCACACTCCCTCCCACAGCTGGCAATTACAACCAATCATGTCCGGTCCCCCTGCTTTGAGAGGGAGTGTGCTCCACTGGAGTGATTGGAGCAGGGAACTGGGAGTCAGGACTCCTGGGTTCCATTGCTGGTTTCCTATTGACCTGTGGGACTTAGGTCACAGGCATGGCGTCACAGCCCTCTCGCTGGGCTAGCGTCCCCCATCCATGGTCGCTCCAGCACCACGGCAGTTTCTCTGCCTGGTAACTCCGGCCAGGTCACCACCTTTAGTCCACCCTTCTGGGGCCCAGCTTGCCTCACACTAAAAGTCCAAAGAGGTCTTTCCACAGGCAGAAGTCCTTCTGCCATCGCTGGGGCACTTGCTCAGCCTGTAGCCCCCTTGCTGGGCTTGGGAACCCTCTCCAGGTGCGTGTACGCCGCCTCCTCTGGGGCCGGTAGGGGAACCCAGTCCCACCCTGACATTGATAGCAGCTCAGGGCCCTGGACCCAACAGCTAGGTCTGCACCTTTCTCTTTGCTGCACTTTTCCAACCTCTCTTCTCAAGTTCCCCTCCAGGCTTTCCTTGCTGCTCTGAACTTCCTCCCTCGTTCTCAATCCTGTTGCTACCCCAGCTGGGCTGTATCACCACTGAAGTCTGGCTCTTTAGGGGGGCGGATATGGTGCCTCTCAGTTCAGGCTCATTCTGTAATCAGCTTTCTGTGAGTGCCAGGGGGCTCCATTTCCCCTTCCACTAGCTCCCCATTTACAGAGAGCCAGAGCAGTACCTGCAGCAGGGAGCAGGAGTTGCTGGTGGCCTCAGAGGCACAGGCCCTGCAGCGCCTCAGGCACCTGGCGCAAGTGCCGCATGATACAGAGCTGGCG
Source organism: Chrysemys picta bellii (assembly GCF_011386835.1). Lineage (NCBI taxonomy): Eukaryota > Metazoa > Chordata > Testudines > Emydidae > Chrysemys > Chrysemys picta. The sequence continues at coordinate 1,010 of NW_027057685.1, forward strand.
CATCACATTGGCCGTGACGTCCTCCTGCTGCAAGGGAACGAGAACCTGTCTGAGACTCAGACGCCTCCGAGGAATCAGGGGGAATTAACGCCCCCTGGAACCAGCAGCACTTCCACCCAGCCCCTGCCCACCTCTGAGGGATGGATTTCCCCTCCTGACCCCCAGGATGGAGTCTTGTTGTCCTTCCTAGTGACCTCCAGTGGCAACCCCCCTCCTTGTATGGGGAGCTCCTGCCACTTCCCCCTCAGTGCCCCTGACAGCTGTTCCACCTCCAATCCACAGCTCAAGTTCTCAGACCCCTCTTCTCCACCCCCACCCAGGTTGGGTAGGGAGGGGACTGTAGCGGGGGGGGCAGGAGGGATTCTGGCAGCAGTGAAGTGGGATGTGGGGAGGTTGAGGCCTTTCCCCAAGTCACCCCAGCCACTAATGCTGAAGCCGCAGGATGGCAGCCCTGGTGAATGGGACGGATCGGCAGCCCCTGCTGACTGAATCCTCCTGTTCTCTCCAGCAGGGCCGGCTTTAGGAAGGGCGGGGCCCAATTCGAACATTTTTGGCGGGGCCCCGGCAGGGATGACTAACAAAAAAAATAATGGAAAAAAAAGCCTTTCATTTCTTCCATGTATTATTTACTTTCCATAACTATATAAATAATAAAATTATATATTATGTACATTGCATCATATATGCTGTTGATCGGTTATTAATGAGCTCCGTTTCACGTATGTGGGTCCCCGCCACTCCCTGGGAGTGTGCTAGGGTGACCAGATGTCCTGATTTTATAGGGACAGTCCCGATTTTTGGGTCTTTTTCTTATAGGATCCTATTTATCCCCCACCCCCTGTCCCGATTTTTCACACTTGCTGTCTGGTCACCCTAGTGGTGTGCACATGTGTGGGTGCCAGCTGCTCCCTGCCCCCCTCATTGAAGCAGGTGTGCAGGGTTACTGCCCTGGGAACTGCAGGGCACCAGTGGACATGGGGCTGGCTGGAGGCAGGGCAGGGGCTCACTGGAGGTAGGGTCTGGCTGCAGGCCGGGCAAGGGGTGCGGGGCTGGCTGGAGACAGGGGTGTGTGGGGCTGGCTGTCTTTGGGCAGGGCCGCAGGGGGGTGCGGCAGGGGTTGCCTGGAGACAGGGCAGGGGGTGCGGCAGAGGCTGGCTGTGGGCAGGGGGTGCAGGGCTGGCTGCAGGCAGGGCAGGGGGGCGGGGCTGGTGCGGGCAGAACAGGGGGTGCAGGGCTGGAGGTAGGGCAGGGGTGCAGCAGGGGCTGGCTGCGGACAGGGGGTGCAGGGCTGGCTGGAGACGGGGCTGGCTGCGGGCAGGGGGTGCGGGGCTGGTGCGGGGACGGGGTGCAGCAGAGGCAGCTGGAGCCCCGGCCCTTTAAATAGCCCCCGAGTCCCCCGCTATCCCAGGGCTCTGGGGGCTATTTAAAGGGCCCAGGGCTCCCCTGCTTCTACGGCCCTGGCCCTTTAAATAGCCGCGGGAGCCCTGGGGAAGCAGCGGGGCTCCAGCGGCTATTTAAAGGGCCGGGGCGGTAGAGGCAGCGGGAGCCCCGGACTTTTTAAATAGCCCCCAGAGCCCCGCAGCCCTACCCCAGGGCTCCAGCAGTGGGGGTCTGGTAGCAATTTAAAGGGCCTGGGGCTCCGGCCCCTGCTGGGAGCCCTAGGTCCTTTAAATTGCCCCTTGGGGAAGCCGGGCCACCCTGGTACAGCGCACCGGCTCTTGCCGGTACACCGTACCGGGGCTTGGGCCCGGGGCCCGATTCAGGGGAATTGGTTGAATTGGCCTAAAGCCGGCCCTGGTGGGGGTATGGCCACAGAGCCGCAGGGAGGGGAACCCTGAGGTATGGGGGCTGGGTGGGTACTGGGAGTTCCTCCTGAAGGGACGGGGGTTGGCCAAGGTCACTCAGCCCCGGGGTGTGGGAGGGGGACAGGCTGAGGGCACTCAGAGCCCCAGGAAGTGGGGGGGGCTGACGGGAGGGACTGGCCAGGGGCACTCAGAGCTCGGGGGAGGGGCTGTCCGGGGGGGCACTCACAGCCCCAGGAGGTGGGTGGGAGAGGGGCACACAGGATTTCAGGAATTCCCTGGCAGTGAAGAGCTGCTGGCGGCAGGGAGGAGCCAGCCGTGACAATCCCCACTTGGGATCCCTGG
>NW_027057686.1:0-3154 GCF_011386835.1 Chrysemys picta bellii
ACTCAGGTGAGTTTCATGACATGCTGCTGAATCTTGTAAGTGGCTTCCAGTCATGCATGCAGTAGCAGCACAAGTTAATTCTTTACCTGCCATGAGACCTTGCAAAGCTGGATGTCATGTGTTAAAGAGAGTTACAACATTGGTAGCCCATTATTTCTAATGGAGATAATATCTTGTTGCAGTGTGACACGAGACCAATCAGAAGTTACATTCTGTCAGCAGTGCATGTTTTTCTATTATCCTGTTCTACAGAGACGAATCGGGAGGATAAAAGAATATTGCTCATCTCATTTTTAAGACTTATTTTACATTTCACATAGACCTATGAAGTAGTCCATAGGGTGCTCTCTGAAAGGTGATTTTTTGAGAGGGGGTTCTTTAAACTTATGCAGACTTTCAGTCTGAGACCAGTGATAGACATGGCTGAACCTCACAAGGTTTGGAGGATGTGCTTGGATAATCAGCCAAAAGTTCAGTTGTTTATGGGCTCCTCCAAACTATTGGAGATGGTAGAAGTTTTTCCATTGAGTTAATGGCTACATATGAACAGCTGAGGTTTCCCCAACTTTAACTGACTAAGGTTATCCCAACTTTAACTGACTCCCTCCCCCTCCCACCTATTCAACTCAGATTTTTCTCTTTTCCCTTAAACTCCTCTTTCCCTTCTTCCCAAGTCCCCAAACATTTCTTCTTCTTTTCTGCCCATGTACAACTGACTGAGTAACTTGGCCTGCACCCACTGACATAATTTCACACTTTCCTAATGTTTTCTTGCCAAAACCTTTTCTCTCCCAAAGCTCATGCATAGTGATTCTGAGATGAGTCCTGGCTGTGTGCCCTCTTCACCACCAGCGCAGAACTTGGGACCATCCATCCTGAATACCCTAGTGTGGTGTTTCCTCTTTCAGAAGGTTGTTGCTATTTCTTTTCCATTATCTGCAACTGGTAAGATTCAACACAGCCAGAGGAGAGGTGAGAGAATGGCTTGTATGTCAGTGAGCGATGATGGCTGTCCCAGTACCTTCCTAGCAATACTCCAGATGTTGTGCCAAATGTGATTGCCTCATTAATATTGGCCTGATTTACAGAAGTACTGAGATCTTAAAGCTGCTTTAAATATTGTGGTCAAGAAAAAAATAAGTTGATAAAAATGGCTTTTGAACAAAAATGATGGTTTTTTTTCCCATTTTAGTTACAATTTTCCAGATTTGAAAACCAAACACTTATTGGTAATTTATTTTACCAACACCCCCACATTTTATCTGAGAACCAAAATTTTTCAAGTTTTCATTTTTCGTTGAGTGAGAGGGGGATATATGGCATTAAAAATCCCAAGAAAAATATTTGGCATTTTTGACCAGCCCTACAAAGTACCCACAGAATTCACTTAGAACCTGTGGTTTGTTCCAGTTTAGAATTCCTTGTGTCCTTCTGGAACAGAATTGTACATAGATTCATAAAGAAAAGAGTCCTTATAGGAAAGATTTCCCCAAGGAAGGATAGGATTGTATAAATGCACTAGTTATTTAAAATTATCCTCAGACACAAATTTAATAATATGCCATTTTGATTACTGAAGAACCTTTTTCTTGAAGGAAACCTCAAAGCATTTTATATGGTTTTGTTCCAAGTTTCTGCACTGCTCTTTCCTCTTGCTTTTGTCTAATGCTTGGTTCAGCTGTTGTGCTTTTTTGTTGCTTCTCGTTTTTAATTAACTTTGCTATCTTTTTCAAAAAATCTGTCCTTTAATGTCTAAAACCTTCTTATTAGGATGGTGACAGCCTCCAAAGAAAACATAAACTAAGCAATGCATCATAGGTGTGAAAGATCCCTAGACAATTAAACAGACACTGAAAACAAATTAAAATAAATAACATTGACAAGAAAAAAGTCTTCATTATTTTACCTTTGACAGAAGTGGCAAGTGAAATGTGTTGCCAACAAGGGATACACTCTGTTATCGATGTGAAGAAGCTTCATTTCGTTTCATTGGGTGTGTCTACACTGCACACTCAGCCCAGGCTCTTATTCAGGTTTGAGCCCACGCTCCCTTTCCATTCACACACAAATCAGTCTAACACGAGTCAGCAAGCGCTAAGGACACAATTCCTAGACTCCTGGTGGGGGAGTGGATCAGAGCCAAATCCTACTGCGACTCAGGGCCAAGCCCTGTCATTTTGTAGTGTGGACTCAGACCTGAGTCAGAAAGTCTGTGTAGTGCAGAATGGATGCATTGGCATGGCTGTGATACCCAAGTCCAGCAACTGTAAGCCCAGGTTTACAATACAGTGTGGATGCTCAACCATGAGCTTGGAAACAGAGTCCATGGGCTTAGTGTGCATTGTAGACCTACCCTAATTTTAAACTGTGTATCAGAGCATTATCTGATTCATACCTGGAGTCTGCCAATTGAAGTTACTGAGATGGTTCTTGAATTGTTAAGGCTTAGTGAATTCACATTACTCAGTGGTACATACATGAACTGCAAACCAGTTTTGGCCCAATACAAATAATAGCCCCATGGAACTTTACCGCTCCCATTCCTCCCAGTGTGGATTCCAAAGGACTGAATTTCATGAATTAGTATTTAATGGTGAAATTCACTCAGTGGGAGTTAGCATGAGACCTACACACCACACAAGTTCTACATGTAGACTTAAGTGGTGTCTAGGCCTTATGCTAGTACAGGGAACGTATGTGAACATCCCCTGGTTTTTGCAGAAATAAGTGCTTATTCATGCAGTCCCTCAAGCTGAACACACAAATGCACTTTTGTGTAAGCAAATGAGATGCATTTTTAGGTTTTTGGAAAAGTTTAGGACCCAAATTTGATCCTAAAACTGTCATGCAAGGATGGAGATTGTGGCTATTTCCATATAACACAGTCCTGAAGCTTTACAGACTCATCTTAGTTATTAGTGCAAGATCATGTAGTTAGATTAATAGGAGCAATTTAGGTTGATAATCTTACTTCATTGCTTTCATTAGAATGGAGTCGTGGGTGTCGGTGTGCTTTTCATCTACAGCAAACTGGGAAATTTTTCCACATTTGCTGACTTAATGGATGATTTGACTTAAAACTACATTCCACAGTAGTAGAGCACCCTAGAGATATGTTGGGTTGTCATAATATATAAAGCTTCTTCCAGATCCA
>NW_027057687.1:0-3154 GCF_011386835.1 Chrysemys picta bellii
TTGTGGAACTCATTGCCGTTGGATGTTATGAAGGCGAAAAGTATAACTGGGTTCAAAAAAGCTGGGTGGGCAAGACAGGGATGGATCTCCCCAAAATTGCCCTGCTCTGTACACTTACCCTGAAGCTTTGGTACTGGCCACTGTTGGAGACATGATACTGAGCTAGACAGACCAGTGGTCTGACCCAGCATGGCAGTTTTTATGTTCTTATGACCTTGGATTCCTTCAGCCTCTTCTGGTACTAGGCAAGGGTGCCCGCCGTCTCTAATACTTATTTATTTGTCTCTTGAGCCTCCAGAAATAGCTATTTGGGCTTCTCCAGGGGTCTGAGGCATACAACTTGGTTCCATGGAATATAAATTAATGTTATATGTAATTAGTGTACATATCCAAACCAGAAATCACTATTCCAGCCCTCCTGTAGCTAATTCAAAGATTCAGAGCAATATCATGTTACAAAATAAATTGGGACAAATTAAACCTGTTGGAAATCTCCTGGTTGTCATGTAGTGGGGTTTTTTCTCAATGGAATTTCCATATGCAAACTGATGCAAGGAAGTACTTAAGTATAAAGTTATCAAGAAACATTAAGAAGCTAGTGAAGATACATTTAGATCCTGTACTCTCTCAAAAAACTAGAGATACTAATAGGTGCCATCGTCTCCACATGAGCCTGGGGAGAGAGGGGTGAGGATTAATGCAATAAAAATGAATATTCTGCCTAGACTCCTCTGTATTCTAAGTGACTTACTTGTATAACCCCCCCCCCCCCCGTCTTATTTTAGAAAATGTAATAACATTATTAGTCTGTGGGGGCCTGGTCAATGCCCACAACTATCACTTTAAAAACACCAGCTCCTTATAGCCAAGGGCCAGAGAGGGGAGGGGAGGAGGGGGAGGACGGGACTCACAGACCTACAAAATTACATGAAGGGCCAGGGCTATCCTAGGGAAGAGGTATCACTTTCATCCTCACTGTCATGCAAAAATCACCTATCTGGGCCAACCTAAACTTAGAAACTGAGGGGGGGAGGGAACCTATAATTTGGAAGAACTGGCAACATATATATTTTCCAGTTAGTCAAGGATAAGAGCTTTGTCTCTTTTCTAAATGCAAGCAGTGATATGACCTACCACGCTCAGCGGAGTGGCAGTTGTACCAATTTGATCTAGATGTCCTAAGGCTTTCAGAGGCCCCAGAGCTACTGGGAACCTTGGAAATGGTTCATAAACTCCGCAGGCCCATGTCCACTATATGTGCTTTACTAATGAAGAGGAAAGCCACAGGTCTGGAGTTCTTTGCGAAAACATGGCCAGGGGAATTATCACAGCCCTTGAAAGAACCTCAGTGGTAGAGCAGAGGAGGGAATTTTAAAAATGCTCCTGAGGACCTCAGGCTATGCCTGATAAAACAGAATATTCTATTCAAAATATATTGGACACCACGGAGGTTGTGAAAGACGGGGCCTCGTCCTCTGATGTTTGTTAGTGCTGTAATAAAGAAAAAGGAACTGTGGTACATATAGTATGGGGCTGTTCGTCAGCCAGCTGTGGAAAGAGGTGGACACAAGAGTGAAAACAGTAAATCAAACCTCAGCTGAAAATTATATCCTGGGGTTAGATATCTGCTATGCTGGGTTTAATTCCATTGCAAAGACTTCAGTTGTTACCAAGCACAGAAATGGAGGAGCAGGCCCCAGAATAGGGCAGTGGTATTCGAACCTGTCTGAGTTAGCAGGGAAAGAAGGAATAGCTTATTGACAGAGAAAGCGATTATATGAATTCAAAGAATTTGAACCCTCTTCTTGATACATTTGGATGAAAAATGTTGAACTAGCTCAAATAATGCCAGACGTCTGTTCCACCTGACCTCTCCTTTTTCCCCCTCCCTCTTCCCATTCCTACCCCAGTCCTCCCCTTCCCTTTATTGCCTGTTTGCATGGATTGTTTTTTGTATTGTTACCTTCACCCTCATATGTTATGTCTGTGTAGTACTGTCTGTCCTTGCAACTTTGACAAGTCGTAAAGTTGCGTAATTGCATAATTATATTGGCTATCCTGTGAAGTGTGTGGTATTTGGAAACATGCAATCTGTAAGTCATCTAACCTTTTTGTATTTTGTTTCTTTATGAAAATGAATAAAATTTAATAAAAAACTAGCTCATTTTATACCTGATTCATTACCAAAGCTTTAATTCTACCATCAAATTCCCCATCAATGTCACAAAGTAGTAGCAACATAGTAGATTTAATATTCTTGGAAAAATATTTGGATTAAGCATAGTAGAATTTTTTAAAGTTATGGTTAAACTTTAGCTCAAAATTTCAAATGTCAACAATTCTGATTCCTGCCATAGGTGCTGGAACTAGGAGTGCTGGGGGTTCTGCCGCACCCCCTGGCTTGAAGTGGTTTCCATCACATACAAGATTTACAGTTTGGTGCAATGGCTCTCAGCAGACCCACGATACAAATTGTTCCAGGACCCCAATTCCTGCTATCAATTTTTAGAAATAAAATCAAGAAATGGTGGAAATTTAAAAAAAAAGGGGGGGGCGAGGACCCAAAATTTTGAATAAAGTTTTGATTCCCCCCCCCAAAAAGTCCCCCTTTTTTAGACCAGCTCCAATTTAGAATGTGATTCAGCCTTTACCTTTTGTCTTTACTTTTCTGTGAATGTCTACATAAAAATATTACTTAGCTTCTCTGTAGCACTTCATATCTTCAAGGTGAAAACACAAATTAACCACACACTACACAGCAAATCAGCAGTAGAACAAGGATTAAAAAGAAGAGTTCCTGGCCCACCATCCTATGTTCAGTCCACCACACCATGAATCCCTGTGAAAGTGCCTTGATGAACACTTCACTCTAATCCCATATACACAGTCTCACACATCCTACTGAGGATTCCTTTCATGGATAACTTTGTTGTATGCATTTCTCAATGGACTTTCACGGTTACATGTGCTTTGAAATTCACATAGTAGATTCTGCAAGCTAATGCATGAAATTCTCAAGATTGATTCCTGTCTTTGTCACCATAAAAGCAAATTTCCTGCGATTAACATAATGAGACTGATTCCCCTTTTGCTTACACATGTGGAAATCATGAGAAACTACACCAGTGTAAAATTGGTCTGAGTGGAGACCCAG
>NW_027057688.1:0-3148 GCF_011386835.1 Chrysemys picta bellii
AGGAACTGCATGACATATATGGAAATAGTGTTCAAGATGTGTGCCAATTTGGGTAAAACTTGCAAAAAGGGAGAACACATAGCATATATATGGCACTTTGCACATTCAAAACACTGTACAGATATAAGCAAATTATTCCTCACACACCCAGGAGGCAGGGACTAAGCATTATCCCCATTTTGCAGATAGGGAAATGGTTCCAGAGATGAAAAGTGACTTGCATGAGACCTCCCAGCAAGTCAATGGCACAGCCAGGATTACAGCTCAGGACTTCCGGATTTCCAACCCTGCACTCATTCCAGCAGTCCAATTCACATGGCTGATTTTAGAATATAAGAACGGCCATATTGGATCAGACCAAAGGTCCATCTAGCCCAGTATCCTGTCTTCCAACAGTGGCCAATTCCAGGTGCTTCACAGGGAATGAACAGAACAAGTAATCATCAAGTGATCCATCCCTTGTCGCCCACTCCCAGCTTCTGGCAAACAGAGGTTAGAGACACCATTCCTGCCCATCCTGGCTAATAGCCATTGATGTACCTATCCTCCATGAATTTATCTAGCTCTTTTTTGAACCCTGTTATAGTCTTGGCCTTCGCAACATCTTCTGGCAAAGAGTTCCACAGGTTGACTATCCATTGTGTGAAGAAAGACTTCCTTTTGTTTGTTTTAAACCTGCTGCCTATTGATTTCATTTGGTGATCCCTAGTTTTTGTGTTATGAGAAGGAGTAAATAAATTTCCTTATTTACTTTCTGCACACCAGTCATGATTTTATAGACCTCAATCATATCTCCCCCTTAGTCGTTTCTTTTCCAAACTGAAAAGTCCCTATCTTATTAATCTCTCCTCATATGGCAGCCGTTCCATATACCTAATCATTTTTGTCTCCCTTTTCTGAACAGACATAGTTAAAGCAGCACAAGCCCCTAGTGTGGGCAGGGCTGGACTAACTCTCCTGTGGACCCGGGGCTATTAGATTTTGTGGGGCTCCTGTATACGAGTCTTTTTCCTGGGAGGGAGTTTGGTGCAGGAGGGGACTGGGGAAGGGGATTGGGGTGCAGGAGGGGGTGTGGGGTCTGGGAGGGAGTTTGGTGCAGGAGGGGATTCTGATCTGGGGCAGTGGGTTGGGGTGGATGAGGGGGTGTGAGGTGCAGGCTCTGGCTGGGAGGCACTTACCACAGGCAGCTCCTGGTTGGCAGCGCAGCAGGGCTCAGGCAGGCTGCCGGTCTGCCTGCCATAGCCCCAAGCTGCTCCCAGAAGTGGCTGACTGCTAGCATGTCTCTGCGACCCCGGGGGGAGGGGGACAGCACCAGCCAATGGGAGTTGCAGGGACGGTGCTGGGTGTGGTGGCAGTGCATGGAGGGCGGCGAGAAGCGGCGCGGGCGAGCGATGTGCTGGCCGTGGCTTCTCGCCACCCCCATTGGCCCGGGACGGCGAACCGCGGCCAGTGGGGGCCGCGATCGGCCAAACCTGCCGCGTCAGCAGGTAAATAAAACTGGCCCGGCCCGCCAGGGTGCTTACCCTGGCGAGCCACATGCCGAACGTTGCCAACCCCTGACTCTCACAAATAGTCCCAATGACTTTGTGCTAATTTCTATGGCCCCTACTCCCTTTGTGTGTCTGTGGCAAAAATCCCATAGGGAAAACACTCATGACAGAATGTTAGACATGAGCTGGCAATGCCCGTACTGACCCCATCTAGTCATACTGTTTGACTTAGCCCAATTATGAGAATTACAAAAATATTGCCAAAAATGATGCCCCCGAGCCACGAGACAGGATTATCAAAAGGATGGAAACTACCTTGACAACTGATGATTCTAGTGATGCAACTGAGCTGCCAAGCAACCACCACATGTACTCATTAGCTGGGGACGGAGACAGCCAATATCAGCTACAAGACCCAAAACTCTTGGGCGAAAGGAGCCAATATGACACCACCCACTCCGTTGGCAGAGAAGCCCCTTCATGTGAATATGGCAACAGCAATGTGGGTTTAGAAGGGGAGTGTAACCAGGGGATACCCATACTCTGGCATCATCTCTAGATACCTCACGGAAAGTCCCATCTACTTTAAGTTCTGCAACTTTCTGCTCCAGCCCATCAGAAGCAATGGAAGCCTGACTGTAGTGAGGCACAGCGGGGCCCCTCTTGCCCTCACAAACCAGTCAGGGACACCTCAGGTTGATGCAATCACCGGTGCACTTTATTTTTAGCCATTTCCCACCAGCACCTTACTATCTATATACTGGTTTGTTTCACAGCCAGGCTTTACAAGCAGCAGACCAAAGCCACCTGCCACCCACCCAAGTGTGAGTGTGGCCTCTCCCTTTCTCTTCCGCCCACCCCCTGGCTTCCTTCCTCCCAGCCCTTTTTTAGCCCCTGGCTAATTAGGCTGGCAGCTGTTGCTAATTCCCAGGCAGGCACAGGCCTATTCAGCCAGCTCCAATCTACTCCCCTTAATTGGAGCTGGTGTGGCAGGGGGCTGGTTAAGCATTCCTTACCCAGCATCCTGTCACATTGACCCAGTTCCAATGTGCTGTCAGGAGGAAGGTGCAAAATAGTATGCGCTATGTGCCACAAGATCCTGGAACTTCCCTGAGGATCTTGGGTGATCTATGCTGTTGGGGGGATGGGCTCCTGCTCCTTCCATAAGACAATGAGTCTCCGGAGCTTGACAAGTTTCAGTTTGGGTATTTTTCCACAAAACTTTCCTCCTATTTATTTTTCCACAGGAAGGGGTAATCTTGCCCAAATTACATACTACAATGATTTCTGCTCCATTTCATTGCTTCAAGTTTAAAGTCTTAAAAATGACCACAATAACAGATCCAAGAAAGCACAGGTTACATATGCTACGTACAAACTTTCATAATCCTCCTCCCTCCCCGCTCCAACATCTGTACTGTCTCAACTTTAGAGCAAATGGGATCATTATTTCTAATCTGCAGAAGTAGGCCAGATGTCCAGTAGCTGTATACATTCTTAAAGGAATTTGTGTTCTCCAGAACAGCTATTTTCACTGCAGTCTTAGAAAACTGAACAAACCCCTTTCTGAATCCATGCAACATAAATTAAGTTAGCACAGCAGGGCTTTCTGTGTAATAATTTAACTTGTCAGTTCACATCACTGACTGACTTGAAGA
>NW_027057689.1:0-3135 GCF_011386835.1 Chrysemys picta bellii
TCTGTGCAAGCAGCTCTCCCTGGTACTAAAACAGAATCCTAGCACTGCGGCTGTTACGTCAGGAAGGAGCCATGCTCTGCCAGCCACACATTCTTAGCACTTGTGCTCCAAGAACAGGAGTACTTGTGGCACCTTAGAGACTAACAAATTTATTAGAGCATAAGCTTTCGTGGACTACAGCCCACTTATTCAGATGCATATAGAGTGGAATAAATATTGAGGAGATATATATACACACATACAGAGAGCATAAACAGGTGGGAGTTGTCTTACCAACTCTGAGAGGCCAATTAAGTAAGAGAAAAAAAAAACTTTTGAAGTGATAATCAAGATAGCCCAGTACAGACAGTTTGATAAGAAGTGTGAGAATACTTACAAGGGGAGATAGATTCAATGTTTGTAATGGCTCAACCATTCCCAGTCCTTATTCAATCCTGAGTTGATTGTGTCTAGTTTGCATATCAATTCCAGCTCAGCAGTCTCTCTTTGGAGTCTGTTTTTGAAGTTTTTCTGTTGTAATATAGCCACCCGCAGGTCTGTCATTGAATGACAGACTTGTGCTCTGACTCCCACCCATCTATCTCCAGAAAATTGGGAGACATCCTCTAGTCTCTGGTCATAGGCAGGAGACCCTTACTCTTTGCTGTCTACCAGTGCTGGGGCTAGGCTCTCTACCCAAATAATAATTGTTTTTGCTATTATTAACTAAAAATACAATCTCACAAAGGAGGACCTCAACCAGCACCCACCAGCCTCACAGCTCTCCAGCAGCCCACGATTAGCTGGTAAGTTTACCTCTCCAACAAGCCCTATAAAAGGGTGATAGCAAGCCATGCTAGCAGTTGCAGTTCTGATTTTATATGCAACTTAGTACACAAACATTATGAGCAGCAGGAAGCAAGAAATGTTAGAGTAGAACTAACTTGATTAAGGACTTTTTTGGGATTATTTTAAATTTTGGGGGTCTTTGTCAACTTTGAGTGGATTTAGACCAGTGGTTTATAACTGAACATACCAAAGCTCATTGCTAATCCTTTGAGCCAGACCAGCCCCTCTCACCTTACCTCGCTTAGACACAGTTTTTATCTATTGTCAATAGGTATTTCCTGGATATTTGAAGGACCACAGCTCTGGCAATGATGAATCTCCTGGGACTCCTTTGTTTCTGTGCTTTTTGACTGAGAATCCTAAACCAGGCATGCTCTACACACCTTTTCTTCACTATCTCTTCTGAGCTGCTGGACATTGTTCACCCCCTGAGAGCTGTACCACTTGTCCCTTTCTCACCAGCCCTTTGCCAGGCTAGCATAGCAGAACTCCATCAACTTCATGAAAAAACTCGCACAAATACAGACAGACATCCTCTTCCTCTCCAAGAGCAAACAGATGAACATCATACCAAATGGACTGAAGGTCAAAAATCAATTACAATCGACATACTACACTGACTATGGTGAGAGATTGTGCCAACACTCTCAAAAAAATGGAGGCACCACTGATCAGCATCCTGTACAGCAAACAGGAGAAGATCAAGAATGAGCTCTCAAAACTAGAGACTCTCATACAAAACCAACCTTCCACACAAATTTCCATGTGGCTGGACTTTACAAAAACAAGAAAAGCCATTTACAATGCACACTTTACTTCTCTACAGAGGAAAAAGGACAGTAAACTATCTAAACTCCTATATGCTACAGGGGCCTACAACAGTGGTACCCTTAACTAACCCAACAATATTGTTAATCTATCCAACCACACACTTAGACCAGCAGAAGAGTCTGTCCCATCTTGGGGACTCTCTTTCTGCCCCACCACCCACATGCACATGATTCAATTCTGTGGTGATCTGGAAGCCTACTTTCACTGTCTCCGACTCAAAGAATATTTTCAACACACCAATGAACAGCGCACTGACCTACATGAACCCTCCTACCAACACTTCAATAAGAAGAATTCTGCATGGACTTCTCTTGATGGTCAAAATGACAGACTGGACTTCTACATAGAGTGCTTCCACAGATGTGCACAGGCTGAAATTGTGAAAAAACAGCATCACTTGCCCCATAACCTCAGCCGTACAGAACACAACGCCATCCACAGCCTCAGAAACAACTCTGACATTATAATCAAAGGGGCTGACAAAGGAGGTGCTGTAGTTATCATGAACAGGTTGAATTGTGAACAGCAGGCTGCCAGGCAACTCTCCAAAACCACATTCTACAGGCCACTATCCTCCAATCCCACTGAGGAGTACTAAAAAAACCTACACCATCTGCTCAAGAAAGTCCCTGTACAGCATAGGAAGAAATCTACACAGACACACACCTAGAGCCCCGACCAGGGGTATTCTATCTGCTACCCAAGATCCATAAACCTGGAAATCCTGAGCGCCCAATCTCAGGCTTTGGTACTCTTACAGCAGGATTATCTGGCTATATGAACTCTCTCCTCAGACCCTATGCTACCAGCACTCCTAGCTATCTTCAAGACAATGCCAACTTCCTGAGGAAACTACAATGCATTGGTGATCTTCCTGAAAACACCATCCTGGCCACCATGGGTGTAGAAGCTCTTTACACCAATATTCCACATGAGGATGGACTACAAGCTGTCAGGAACAGTATCCCTGATGAGGCTATGGCACACCTGGTGGCTGAGCTTTGTACCTTTGTCCTCACCCACAACCATTTCAGATTTGGGGACAACTTATACCTTCAAGTCAGCAGCACTTCTATGGATACCCACATGGCCCCACAGTATGCCAACATTTTTATGGCAGACTTAGAACAACGCTTCCTCAGCTCTCATCCCCTAGTGCTCTTCCTCTACTTGCGCTATATTGATGACATCTTCATCATATGGACCCACAGGAAGGAGGCCCTTGAAGAATTCCACCTGGATTTCAACAATTTCCACCCCACCATCAACCTCAGCCTGGACCAGTCCACACAAGAGATCCACTTCCTGGACACTACAGTGCAAATAAGTGATGGTCACATAAACACCACCCTATACCGGAAACCTACTGACCGCTATTCTTACCTACATGCCTCCAGCTTCCATCCAGGACACATCACACGATCCATTGTCTACAGCAACGCCCTAAGATACAACCGTATTTGTTCCAATCCATCA
>NW_027057690.1:0-3131 GCF_011386835.1 Chrysemys picta bellii
ACTATTAGTAATGCTTCTTTGGAATGCTATAGGACTCTGAGGATGCAACTACAATTTCCACCACTCAAACGAGGGAATCTGAACATTGGGGGAGGGGGTGTCATGATGTCAGGCCCCCTAGAAGTGCAAGGTTATTCCCTAATATGGTTTGACTGAAAAGGACGCTGTCAACTTGATTTATCTTAAATCGACTGACGGTCACCTGTTTTTGGTTTTTTAGGAGGGCAGATTCTATTTTGTTTTTTTAATTCACTGCTCTAAATACTATGAAATTATTTTTTAAAATTCCTTTGAAGTAAGATTCAAGAGATTTTTCTGCTCCTCCATTAATGTTTATAAAAGTCTCTTCAGCAAGAGAGACTGACTGACTAAGGAGAACAATGAAACTGGCTACTCAAAGTGCTGTCAAATGCATTAAATAACTAAATTGAAAAACAAACATTTTCATGTGTGTTTTTTCAGTTATAGTAATGTTCCACTTATTAGTAGCATCTAGCACTATAGTCAGTCACACCTAAGTATATATTTTGGGGAACACTAGCGGTTTTCATGTTGATGATGTAACTTGAATTGGCAATACTGGAAACTTCTAAAGAGCAACTCCAGCTATAAATGAATCTGGAAATAATTTAGGGTATTTATATTGAAAGCATACATTTTTAAACAGGAAACATTAGATAAAAAACAATTTAGACTATGAGGGTATTTAAAGTAATAGTGTTTGGGGACTTTTGTTTATTTTTAATTTCTAACAGGTGTACACTATTTTTACCTCTTAAATTATATCCACTTTAACATCCAATTCTCTCCCCCTCCTCCTCCACCATTGTAGTTTAGATATATGTTTTGCTACCTATCAAGAAGTGGAAATGTGTTCATTATCTATTTCGCAACCAGATAAGTCACATTACAAAATCCAGATCACAGTTAGGCTTCTCTGCATTCTTTTTAGTATGAAATCAGAGTTTCTACTGTGATTTTAAAAGAAGGGTGAGAGATATTAATGTAGTTCCAAAATTACAAGGATTCTGGAAAGTTACAAAAATACAGTCTTCTCTGTAGGCTTTTCACTAAGATCAAATGTAGCTTTTGGCTAAGATCAAGTTAGTCTCAGAGAAAGTATACATTATTAAATTATGGGGGAGGCATCTAACATCTGCAGGGAGATGGAATCAGTGATGCAGATGATCTTCAGCTAGTGCTTACAATAGTGTCACCTTAGACCAGGGATGGGCAAACTTTTTGGCCCAAGGGCCACATCTAGGTATGGAAAGGTATGGCAGGCCATGAATGCTCATGAAATTGGGGGGTGGAGTGCAGGGGTGGGGGGTGGGGAGGGGATGAGGGCTCCAGCTGGGGGTGAGGGCTCTGGGGTGGGGTTGGGGGATGAGGGGTTAGAGGTGCAGTAGGGTGCTCTGGGCTGGGATCAAGGGGTTCGGAGGGTGGGAGGGGGATCAGGGTTGGGGCAGAGGGTTGGGGTGCAAGAGGGGGTCAGGGGTGCAGGCTCCGGGCAGCTTACCTCAAGCAGCTCCCAGAAGCTGCAGCATGTCCCCACTCTGGCTCCTACGCAGAGGCGCGGCCAGGTGGCTCTGCGCGCTGCCCTGTCCGCAGGCGCCGCCCCTGCCACTCCCATTGGTCGCAGTTCCCGGCCAATGGGAGCTGTGGGGACGGCACTTGGAGCAGGGGGCAACGTGCAGAGCCCCTTGGTTGCCCCTAGACATAGGAGCCGGAGGGGGGACATGACACTGCTTCTGGAGCCGCACAGAGCGGGACAAGCCTCCAACCCCACTCCCCAGCTGAAGCGCCAGAGCAGGCAAGCCCTGGACCACGCTCCCTAGCGGGAGCTCGAGGGCCTGATTAAAATGTCTGGAGGGTCGGATGTGGCCCCTGGGCCATAGTTTGCCCACCCCTGCCTTAGACTGAGTTAAAGGTGTGGGGAGGTAATCAAAGGAAAGTAGAAAATTAAACCATATTTAGACTGTCAATCTTTTGCATTCACAGGAAATCCTGCCAGTTCAGTTTCTATAAAGAAAGATTTGCTTATTACTAACTCACTAAAAACTAGTTTATTAATAAAAGCACATTCAGCACTCTGGTGTAAGGGATCAAGGCAGTTTCTTTATAACTTGCCTTGTTTTTCTCATCCCCAAGTGAACGTGTGTGTTTGGAAATGGATGTTTTAAAAGGGTTTAAATAAAAAGGACTGTTCAGCAGGATTTTTATCCTAACCTCACTGGGATTCCAACAACAAACCATCTTTGCCTTTTTGTTTTAAGTGAATCCTGTGCTTTGAATTACTTTGGAATATCATATGATACCTTGATCCATTGCTGATGAGAATGCTTTCCCTTATTGTCAATGTGCAGTAATACCACACCAACAGGAAGTTAAACACTTCATCTGTCACCCTATTAAAAAGAGTAAACAAACAAACAAGCCTTATTATGATAAATATCCATTTCAAGATTATTCTTCTCCCTACCCCAAGAACAGTGTAAGTGAAAAATAGTTTGTGTGAAACCACAGACCTTAAGGCCCTGATCCTGCAAATCCTTGGGTACATGCCTAATGTTACACATGACTAGTCCTGCTGAAAAACCCCTACACTGTGCCTTTTCTTCAACAACTATGCAAATCTGGGCAGCGGGCGGGGGAGAGAAACAGACTCCGTTACTCTGGGAGACCGGGAAAGTGCTATGTGATAAAAGACTTTGGATCCCAGGCTGATGAGCAAGTGTGTAGAGATGACATTGATTCCATTTGAAGGAGGCAGTTCTCCATAGAAGAAGCAGATGATCCAATTTACACAGGCATTTTCAGGCTAATTCAATGAGCAGATACTATTAGATCTATATAAATCCAATCAACTAATAACACAGTAGAGCACTGTACTCTGTTTTCAAGACCTGAAAAACTCCTCTATTTTGACATCCTAAAATTTAAAGTCTAGACGACCCTGAGCATTTGTGCATTCCCAGGGAATTACATCCTTAACAAATGATGTTGCATTCATGGCAGATTTAAAAGGGAACTTAGCAAAACTTGAACCTGGCCCTCCCGTTAACTATTAAATACAAGAAGTTGCCAGAGACATTTTTTTAAATTTACGTTTAGAAAGGACGTTTTGCTTT
>NW_027057691.1:0-3129 GCF_011386835.1 Chrysemys picta bellii
CAGATGGGACTGTACTCAGAACACAGCTCTCCTCTGCAGAGGGGACTGTATTCAGAACACAGCTCTAGGTCCCAGTGGGGACACACCCCTTGTTTTGGGGGAGAAGGAGGACAGTATTCATGCCACAGCTCTTAGATCCAGAGGGGACAGTATTCGTATAACACCTCATTTCCATTGGCCTGCTAAACTAGGGTTACCATATTTTGTGCCTCCAAATGGAGGACACTCCACGGGGCCCCCGGCCCCGCCCCCGGCCCCGCCCCAACTCCGCCCCCTCCCCAAAGTCTCCGCCCCCTCCCCTGCTTCCCGCGAACATTTAATTCGCGGGAAGCCTGAAGCAGGTAAGGGGGAGTGTGGGGGGAGGAGGCGCGGCCCAGGCTGGCCCCCCGCGGCTCCAGCCTGGGTCGGCTCGGGCCCTGGGGTGCTGGCCCCGGCCGACCACCCCCGGCCCGCCCAGCACTGCCGGCCCCCGGCGGCCCGGCGCACCCCCCCCATCCCCGACCGGCTCCGCGGCCCCGCGCACCCCCCCCGCTACCCCGGACCGGCCCGCGGCCCGGCGCACCCCCCCGCTACCGCGCCCCCGGCTCCCCACCCGGCCCCGCGGCCCGGCGCACCCCCCCGCTGGCCCCGGCCCGGCTCCCCGCCCGGCCCCGCGCACCCCCCCCCGCTACCCCGGACCGGCCCGCGGCCCGGCGCACCCCCCCGCTACCGCGGCCCGGCGCACCGCCCGGCCCCGCGCCCCCGGCTCCCCGCCCGGCCCCGCGGCCCGGCGCACCCCCCCGCTGGCCCTGGCCCGGCTCCCCGCCCGGCCCCGCGCACCCCCCCCGCTACCGCGGCCCGGCGCACCGCCCGGCTCCCGGCCCGGCCCCGCGCCCCCGGCTCCCCGCCCGGCCCCGCGGCCCGGCGCACCCCCCCCGCTACCCCGGCCCGGCCCGCGGCCCGGCGCACCCTCCCGCTACCGCGGCCCGGCGCACCGCCCGGCCCCCGGCACCGCGCCCCCGGCTCCCCGCCCGGCCCCGCACCCGGCCCGGCACCATGCCCCCGGCCCCGCGACCCCGGCCCGGCACCGCACCGGCCCCGGCCAAAGAGGCCCCGGCCGAGCCCTCCATCCCTCCCTCCCGATTTTCCCGGACATGCCCGGCTTTTGGGGATTTCCCCCCGGACGGGGATTTGAACCCCCAAAAGCCGGACATGTCCGGGAAAATCCGGACGTATGGTAACCCTAGCTAAACCCAGGGTTGTGAGTTCAATCCTTGAGGGGGCCACTTGGGGATCTGGGGCAAAATCAGTTCTTGGTCCTGCTAGTGAAGGCAGGGGGCTGGACTCGATGACCTTTCAAGGTCCCTTCCAGTTCTAGGAGATGGGATATCTCCATTAATTTATTTATTAATTTCTGGATAGGACAGTATTTGTGGCACACATCTTTTTGGAGGGCACAGTATTTGTGATACACCCGTTGTTCCCAGAGGGGACAGTTTTCGTGTCACACCTCTTGCTTCCAGGTGAAGTATTATTGATGACACACCCCTTGTTTCTGGAGGGGACAGTATTCCTGACTCACCCCCTTCTTTCCAGGTGAAATGCTATCGACAACATATCCCTGGGGTCCCCAAGCATGGTGTCAACCCTGCATGGGACATGTTTTCACTGAGGGAATGTGACTAGGGTTACCATATTTAAAAAATAAAAAAAGAGGACACTCCACAGGCCCTGGCCCCGCCCCTTTCCCAACCCCGGCCCCGCCCCAACTCCGCCCCTTCCCCAAAGTCCCCGCCCTAACTCCCCCTCCTCCCTCCCAGCCACGCGAAAAGGGCTGCCCGAGCGCTACCGGCTTGACAGTTTGCCAGGCAGCCTCCAGACCCTGTGCCCCTGGCCGGCGCTTACCCAGCGCAGCTGGAGCCCAGGAGGGGAAGCGCCCAGCCGGGGGCACAGGGCCGGTAGCGCTCAGGCTTCAGGCAGCCCCTATGCCTCCGGATCCTGCGCCCCCGGCCGGGCACTTCCCCTCCCGGGCTCCAGCTGCTCTGCTCCTCCCCTGACTCTTCGGCTCTGTTTAAGAGCCAAGCTGCCCGAGCCAGCGCTACCGGCTTCGGGCAGCCTCCATGCCTCCGGACCCTGCGCCGCCGGAGCAGAGCAGCTGGAGCCCAGGAAGGGAAGTGCCCGGCCGGCGGCTTGGGGTCCGGAGGCAAGGGGGCTGCCCGAAGCCAGTAGCGCTGGCTCGGGCAGCTTGGCTCTTAAACAGAGCCGAAGTCTGAGTCAGGGGAGGAGCAGAGCAGCCGCGGGAGAGGAAGTGCCCGAACGGTATTTTTCCCGGACATGTTCGGCTTTTTGACAATTCACCCCAGACAGGGGTTTGATTGCCGAAAAGCCGGACATGTCCGGGAAAAAACGGACGTATGGTAACCCTAAATGTGACCAAGAAGACATCTTGTTGCAGGAAGAATTATATTGGTGAAAAACAAATCACACCATCCGCAAAGCAGACTGCTACAGCGGGGAATTAAACTACTTCCTGTTTCTGAAGACTAACAAAACACACCATATTTTTTATTATACATAAAATGTTACTGACTAACCGTAGATCATTATTGGTTTCTGGGAGGACAGCAGGATACCATTTGAGTGTTGCTATTGTTGGCGTCACTAGGCATAGCTACCAGGTAACTCGGGGGGGTGGAAGGCCATAAGTGTCAATGAAACCCCCCTGCTTTGGATCTAAGTAAGCCACAGTAACTCCATCTTGTGAACTTTAACCAGCCTCAATGCTAACCAGCCTAAAAGCATATTATGTAATGGTCAGCTTTTTTAGCAGACAGCTGCAGTTTCGCTCACACTAGCAGAAGCAGTAGTGATAAGAAGGGGGAGGGAGAAGTCTACTACGTAGAGCTTACAAGGCCAAAGATAAACATGCGGACAAGAACTTTTCTCACACGCCACAATGTAATGCCTGCTGTAACTGCTGTCGGGGAGGGAGGGGTGAAGGGGAAAACAGAACAAAGGCTTACACACAAACAGCTTGGAATATAAAATGGGAAACTTGCTTGTATTTGCTGCGCTTGATTTGAGACATGCTGGTCTCCTAGTGCCTATTCAGAGCTCTTGAATAAATTTGGTTTGCTTCTCCACCCTGGT
>NW_027057692.1:0-3129 GCF_011386835.1 Chrysemys picta bellii
TTTGTGGTATTTATGTAAAAAAACTGAAAGAATTTTTGAGTTGCAAAAATGTAGAGAAACACTTGAAAAATTTAATTTCCATTTTTGTGTTTATATTTAGGTTTTAATTAAATCTTGATAAATAGGCAAAACATTTTAAAAATGTTCCAAGGCTAAGAAGTTGTGTGTTAATTTCATCTCAATGTTAATTTTTATGATAAGACACCTAGAACTCCATTTCAAAGGGGTTTCAACTTTGCTGTGGTTTTTGCAATGGGAAGTTTTCTGTGCACAACTGTTGGATTGGGCCCTGATCTTGCAAAGATGAAGTTTTGCAGGATCCGGGCACCACTTGTTTGTATATGCAAATTGAGTAAGTTGGTGCCTGATTATCTCATTTGCATGAACAAATATCTGTTTGAACACACACATGCAGAAACTGTGCATAAATGATCTGATTTTACGTGTGTTAATTGAAAGGCCACTATTTGTAAAGGTGGGCCATATTCTGTAATATAGGGGTTTGTTAAGAAAGTTTTGTTGTACCAAAGTTAAATCAGTGTGGATGTCATGATTATAATATTAGATTGGGTGTTTTACAAGTTAGAACATTCTCTGTGGAACTGGAACCTTGCTTTCATCCTCATTTTTCAAAAGATCAAAGCTTTGTGCATGAAACAGGTTCCCCCTCTCCCCCCCCAGCACAATTTCCAGGAAATTTGTCAATCTGTGCTGGGTATGAAACTGAGAGACCTTTCAAACTGATTGCTTTACTTTTCAATTCTAATCTTTCAGGCAGTCTAAATACTTGTTGGGAAACATGATTTTACTATGGAAATGTGTTCTTTAATGTGCAATTTATAGACCGATTTCTTTGTGTCCTTATTTATGGATGTATTGTCAATAGATTGCTTGTGTTTATTAAGCTTGTAGCCCAGGTAAATGTCAAATCTTGCAGCAAATAAGAATCAGAAACTCATTTTTCAGCAATACAACTCTGGAAAGGCAATGTGGTCTAGTTACAGTAAAGAGCTGGTAGTATGGGGTTTCAAGCCAAGGTTGCTCTCAAGAGCATTGTCTGTGCGACCAAAAAAAAACCCCCACAAAAAACAACAATTTGCTTTTGTGTAGCTGCCTTGAACCTGCAGGGGTTGACCATATGTAATGAAACAGTGCTAACATGTCTCATCCTTGGGTACACTTACAGCTTATCTATGTTCAGGCATTACTTCAGCTGCACCTGTTTGCTGACATCTGTTGTCAGCAACGGGTATTTTCGTAGTGAAGATAAGGTTTGGGGATCTGGAACTCAGGCAAGTTATGCAACCTCCTTTGGGCTAGAAGAAAAATTGAGAACAAGCAAATCCTTGCTGAAACACAGGTGAGTTTCTGGATATGGGAGGGCCAAATTCTGAAAGCACTTCTTATTGATGTAGTGCTTACTACTGGGAGTTCATGGGAAGTACAGTAACATCCAATGCCAAGTGTTTGTAGGTTTGAGCCCTAAATTATATAAACCAAATAAGTAAAAATCTGTTAGTCTTTAAAACAACCTAATTAATAGTGTGTTGCTGTAAAATTGACATGTTTGGTACTGCCGAAGTTTATTTTCAAAATTAAATACATAATCATATTCTAACTAGAAAATCCAGAATATTATTACATACACTTTATTTTTGCTATAATTATGTTTTGGAAATTACCATGAGTAATGAGTCCATGTTTGGTACTAAATAAGAAGGTGATGAGTGAATGATCCAAAGTCAGCTAGAAAAAAGAAAAGGGGGTTGGGGAGTGTGAGTGTGTGTGTATGCGTGTGTGTGTGTGTGTGTTTCTGTGAGGGGGAGGGTTATTTGAGGTACAAACTGACACACAATATCTTTTGTAATATGGTTAGGAATTACCGCAAAAGTGGAAGCACCTTAAAAAGATTGCCTTCACTGTAAAGCATGAAGTGGCACCTCTGCAGTCCAATGAAGTATCTGTTATCAGAAGAAAATGTGTACTTTTTTGAGGTGAGATCAGTTCTGTGCTCTGAACCAAATGATTTTTCGTTTTTTGTTCTGATAACAAGCTGGTGGTAAGCTTCACTGAACTGAGGAAATTGTAAACTCTTAGAAAGGCTGTCTAAAGATAACAATTCAATGTTTCTTGGTAATGTATTCTGGATGAATCTGATAATTAAAGCCCACTTCACCAAAATGGGAGTGACGCTTGCGTCCTCTTTATCTTCAATTATGTCCTAATCTGTTTCTAATTCAAACGTGTGCTGCTGTTGTCAGATCAAATATAGATTTTAAATGTTTTATGCTTCTCCACTGGGAATGTTTTAAATGTATGCGGGCTGTCTGTCAGGGCTGTACAGGCTGAATCTAATAAAATTTTAGTAAATTTAAAGGAAATAAAAGTTGTGCTTAAAATGAAATGATTCATGTTCATGAGATGGAACATATTTAATGAATGGCAGCTAAGGAAAAGTTATGGGATAGTCTCCATGGATCACCTACTTAACCTCTAAGGAGCCCTACTTCAGTAAATACATTGTATCTTTCATGTTAAACAGCATGAGTTTAGCATTAGATTTAAACATGAAGTCCTATTTAGGTTTTGCTTACAAGTATATGGATAAGGTAAAAAATATCTATTGCTTTTAAATTACTGTGACACTTCCATCACTGTAAACAGTCTGGAAAACATAGTTGCAGCCTGCAGTCAGTATACAGCATACATTAACATTTATTGATGTACACAGCCCATTCTTTTCAAGCACCCCAAGTGCTTATAGTGTAACAATAAATATATGACACATAAATGGGTTTATCATTTAAAACAGACCTTTAAACAAAGGGGATTTACTCAAGTATATGTGACCAGGAAGATATGTCTGTCCCCAAGACCCTGTGGGAGAAACACTGTCTTGAAGAAGATTCCCAAATCTTTTTCTGAACTTGACTATCAGTAAATTAAGGTGACATGAATTTCTTCCTCAAAATACTGTAGTCCGTAGATTTGGAGAGGGAGAGTCTAGTTTCATTCTTTTAAAATGTTGCTATTGAAGTATGTTCCTGATTTTTAAAATAAATTTTAATTACAAGGTTGGTTGTGATATAAAGCCTAAAGGTGGACGTCTGTTATCATATCAGCGTTTCC
>NW_027057693.1:0-3123 GCF_011386835.1 Chrysemys picta bellii
TATTACAGACTTCATAATTCCTATGATGATTTGCTGCTATTAAAAAATGCTAGAGAGTTAAAAATTCAATATGGGGAAGGCAGTGGCACCGCAGTTTACAATAACTTCATGTATTACAATGTATATAATTCAAGAGATATGGGCAAGCTCGATTTAAACACAAACAAATTGGCTGTGAGGAAAACTCTGCCGAATGCTGCTTATGGTAACCGTTTCTCTTATGCTGGTGTTGGGTGGCAAGATATGGACTTTGTTGTGAATGAAAGTGGATTGTGGGTAATTTATTCAACCGAGGACAACACAGGTAACATTATGATTAGCAAACTCAATGAGACCACACTTGATGTGCTCCATACTTGGAATACAAGGCAGTACAAGCCATCCATTTCCAACGCTTTCATCATCTGTGGTGTTCTATATGCCACAAGACCTGTCAACACTAGGAAAGAGGAAATATTTTACACATACAACACAGACACTGAACAGGAAGGTAAAATTAGCATAATTATGGATAAAATGTTAGAAACAATTCAAAGTATCAACTATAACCCCTCAGACCGAGTCCTGTATGTTTACAATGATGGCTACCTTGTTAAATACAATCTTATTTTTCAACCTATGTTACACTGATATGAATAAACACAACAACTAGAGATCACAAAAAGTCTGATTTTTATATCCCTTTGGACAATGTGAATGTTAAATTAGGGCCTAATCCTACCAAAAGTAGCTCCTGGTCATAAGGTTTATTCCCATGAGCTGTCCCATTGAAGGATAATAAGCTCTATGCCTGGTAACAATTGGGTGCAAGATTAGGTTCATAGCTTTATAACTGGTGTTTAGCTACAATGGCAACAGGAGTACTAGAAATGTCTCTGCTATAAAAAATAGATTAAGTAGATGACTTAGTGATTCACAGAACATGCATCTTGATAGGGAGATTGCTCACACACTGATGTGCATTTGGAGGAATGTCTATTTGGATAACACATGGAAACTAAACGGCTGTTTCATCATCATTGCTCAAAGTATGCAAGGCCATAAATATCATATTAAATATTGCCCTCAAATAATTACTAAAAGATTAAAATTAGAGGAGAATTAGAACTTGATCTTTAAAGAGCAGCCATTGGTTAAGCTGAAGCTGTGGAAACGGTTGCCTTGTCTCCTTCTTGCAACCCATCAATGTATTTTAAATGGCAGGGCTCCAATGCATTACTTTCCTAAAGTTGCACTTCATGAAAAAACCTTATTAACCATTTTTGGATGGTTGCATTTTCTTATTACTGTGTCTTGGGGGCCTGATCCAAAGCCCAATGAAAGCAGTCCCTTGGTATATGGCACATGCTACAACAGAACATAAGCTATGCCATCCTACATGCTCCACTTAGTCCTCTGAGTCCATTTAGTCTGCAATTACTGTGATCTCCATTAGAATCTTTCAAAAACACTCTGAAAACAAGGAGCCAAATTAATTGGCAGAATAATTCCATTGGCATCAATTACCTTACATCGGGGGTGAATCTAGCACATATCTATCAGTTACAGAATACTGAAGTTGGGACAAAATCATATGCTCTTTATTTTTAAAATGACACAAGATTTTTTTTATCAATATCTGTACTGTAATCATGTCAGAAATAGTGAGATGACCAGTTATGAAAATGCAGTAAATGTTTGCTGGTTTTCTATTATTAATTCTGTCTTTGTCTTTGTCTTCTTATAATCTGGATCAGTAGATGTGAATGATTAATTTTTGTTTAATAAATGGTTATAAAAATCCAAACCCTATAGTTGTTTGTCATTTTGCAACAGCTGGGAAACATTTGGGATGCAGCAAGAAGCCAGCTTCACCAAATGATATTGGAAACAGAAATTGTATTCCTTTGGGCTTAGTGTGTTTAAGTGCTCCTGGAACAACACAAAGGTGTGAGTCAATATGTCAGTAACTATAGGAGGGACTTTATTTCCACCCATTGAAATATGTTCACCAGTTAGATTAACATTCCCCACCAAGTTGAGATGTTACTTGAGAGGTCTGAGGCTGATGACACATTTTTAAGTCAGATGCTGCCACTTACCAAGTACAGTAACTCCTCACTTAAAGTCGTCCGGGTTAACATTGTTATGTTGCTGATCAATTAGGGAACATGCCTGTTTAATGCTCCCTTCTAACGTCATTTGGCAGCCGCCTGCTTTCTACTGCAGGGGTCAGCAACCTATGGCACGCGTGCCAAACGTGGCATGCAAGCCGATTTTGATTGGCAAACTCCTGCCTGCCATGGTCCTGGCCCACAGCCCCACTCAGCCCCACCGCTCTCCCCTGTGGGGGCAGGAGGCAGAAGCTTGTTCCTGCAGCAGCCAAGCTTCCCTCCTTCGCAGCTTCTTCCCCCAGCGTGCTGCTTTCCAGCCCTTCTCCCTCCCTCTCCCTGCCGCCGATCAGCTGATGGCCCTTGCAAGGGGGAGGAGCGGCAGCGTGCTCCCTGCTCCGGAGTGGAAGCAGAGAAGAGGTAGGGTCGGGGCCTTGAGGAAGGGGGTGGAACAGGACATATCCCTTCCAGCCCCCTGCCCTGCACCCCCCCACACACACCCTGCCTTCTGCCCTGACCCCTGAACTCCCACCCACATCCAGCCTGCTGCCCTGCACCTCCACACCCCCCAGCCCTCTGTCCTGACCCCTGAACTCCCCCCACACACCCAGCCTTCTGCCCTGCACCCCCACATTCCCCCCAGCCCTCTGCCCTGACCCCTGAACACCCCCCCAGGGCTGGGGTCCCGGCTGCCGGCCTCTTGCCAGCCGGTGTCCAGGCCCCGCTCAGCCCGCTGCCGGCCTAGGTGAACAGAACCTCAGGCTGGCAGCGAGCTGAGCAGGCTGGCGGCGTAAGATCAGCATTTTAATTTAATTTTAAATGAAGCTTCTTAAACATTTTGAAAACCTTGTTTACTTTACATACAACAATAGTTTAGTTGTATAATATAGACTTATAGAGAGAAACCTTCTAAAAAACGTTAAAATGTATTACCGGCATGAGAAACCTTAAATTAAAGTGAATAAATGAATACTCGGCACCCCACTTCTGAAAGGTTGCCTATCCCTGGTCTACTGCATGCAGGAAGAGCAGC
>NW_027057694.1:0-3117 GCF_011386835.1 Chrysemys picta bellii
CTGGAAAACAAGTTTGACAAGTTTTGAAACTCTATTCAACACTTTTTTCAATTTATAGTGTGTCATAATTCAGAAGCGCCTGATCTGATTCTGTTCAAATTTGGCTTTTTAAAAAAATCTACCCTAACCTAATCTACCTCCTGATCTAACATATGGATTTTGAGCCCAATATGTAAACTGTACAGCAGTGGAGGCAAAATTGGATGTTTGACAGGAGTTTAGTTGCAAGCTGAACCATGGAATATTGGTGACAAAGGTCCCCCACTCACAACATCTTAGCTCTGCTGGAAATTTCTCGTCTTTCTCGGTCGCTGGAAATAAGCAAACCTGGGGCTCAAATAACAAAGCTGACAATGAAACACCAAATAGAAAAATAAAGCGGAAAAATAAAAACACTCCCCCTCCATAATGCAGAAAATGAGACCTCCTTTTCAGCATGTACAGTACGTAAAACCCGTGTAGGATTTGGACTGGTATAGCTACAGAAATACCGCATGCTGCTGCCTGTGTGCAGTGGGTGCATTTGTGTGTGTGTTTGGCAGTGGCACAAAGGAAACCCGTTGATGAAATTCATAGGATTAGAGGCCTGATTCCTGGGGACACACTTGGCTGAATGCAATTAAAATGCCTGTCAGGCATTTGATACCAGAAACCCCTTGACAAACTGCTTAAGCAGACGCAAATGCAGTATCCTATTGTAAGTGAATGATGGCGGAGCTGGCTGCCTTGTCATCCTTCTCGAAAATTCTGTGGCCAGTGAGCTCCCTCTTCCTCTCCCACTCGCCCTCTTTTCCTTTTCACCACTGCAGGGACTTTTTCTAATTTGCCGTTTTCCTTTTCCCAATGTACACATGGTAGATGCAAGCTGGTGGCTTGCAGACTGCGTCTGTCTGGAGATAGGCAGCGAGCCGATGGATAATAACGCTCCGGGAGAATGATTATGCAGCAGTTAGATAAGGATAGGCTTTTGTGGTATGGCAGCATATGAGCTGGTAATGATTTTCTTTTTTAAAATGTCAGCTTTGTGTGATTTCGGAAAATTAAAAGAAAACCACCATTGTGTTGTAGCATTCCGAATTCAGTCTCTGGGTATTACGTGCTGCATTAGTGCACATTGCATCAATTCAAGATGTGTATATAGTACATGCGGTATGTGTATATGTATCTATATATGTATCTGTTAGTAGAACAAAAACAATTAGTTTTTTTTCCCGTTAGCTGAAGAAAATACCTTGTTTCATCAAAAATAAAATATTATCACTCCTTTTTTTTTTATTGGCTTATTTTAACAGATTCTCCAGCCTTTTGTCTCTGACGAGGCGCACTGATTGGGATCTGCTTATTCCACAGATCAAAAAGGTAAGGCACATTATTTTTTAATATATTTATAAGCAGATAGGAGTATAGAGTTCATACTGATATGATCTTCTAGAAACGTATGTGCTTCTTCATTCTGTCATACTGTGCTACGTTACAGCTTTACTTGGGCATTAAATCTGATCTCAGTGCAGACTGTAAAAGTTACTTTTAATATGTATGTATAAGCTTAGATTGCTTGATCTGTGGTGACTACCTCATCAGATCAGTCATTTCAGCCACAGTGGCCCCCAAAGGGGTGAATACTAACGTCTGTTTACCTGCTTACATGGATTTGGAACCCCTATGAAAGCTGTACAAAATCCTCCATCCACACTGAGAGTTAATAGCGTTCGAAAGGGGAATCTTTTTAATATGGGTTTTAGTGTAACTGAAAGCTACATATGATACTAAGAATGGTGTTAAATTTATTGGCTTGCTTTAGCCAGGTAAGATCTATCACAGAACTCAGAACTGGAAGCATAGAGATGGCTTAATACTCTATCATTTTCATGAGTGGCAGGGGAAATTGCTGTTAACCCCCACCTTGCTGCCAGAAAATGCCTTGGTTTAGGTTTTGGTGCATGGAATTTTAATGTACCAGGTATATGGGACAACACTGAAGGAGCACATTCCCCATATTTATTAGATACGTCATTCAGCACAGAAGAGGCTCTTCCTACATGTTGCTACAAAAGCAGCAGAATCTGCTATTTATGAATGTTTTGTTACTGAAACTTAAATGAGAATGTATATTCTCCTTCTCTTTCTTGTTTCTGTTGTTTAGTCCTTTGAGACTATCTGCATAGCATAGAGGCCTACTGGAGAAGTCACTGGAGAAAGGAGCTCTTTTGTGATAGGGCCCTCAGAATGAGGACCTTGCAAACTGTGTGAGATTTTTGAAAGGATCTAAGTGTCTTAGGAACACAAATCACATTGATTTTTCAATGGAACTCATGGTCCTAAGTCACTTGGAAGTTTTTTCAAAACTGCCTGTGTGTCTCCTGTTTGGCTGGAGATAATGTGCATGATCATCACTCATTAACCCCTATATATGCCATACTTCTCCCAGAATCTTCCAAGCCAAACCTCCCAATGGCCATCCACTCAGTTGTCATGAAATTGATCAGGATCCTTTAAGTCTATATGAATACCTTTCTTTAAAAACAAACAAACAAACAAAAAACAGATGTTTTGGAGAACTCCAACAATCAAACAAAATTCAGAAGCATGTTGTTCATTTTGCTTAACTTCTGCAGTTATATCTCATCACAAACCTACAGTAGTCTCCTAGAAGTAATGGGATTTCATTCATGTAATCTTTACACAAAGTCCATTGTCCTTTTAGCTGTTAAGAGACTGGTTATGCCAATATCAGTGCTGATTGAATGACTGAAATAAGAAAAGATCCAAATCTTTGCTTAAAAAAATGAAGCTGAACCAAACCCTGAATCAGTGTAGAATTCAGAAAAGTTTAACTTCTTTTAAAAATTAAGCCTCTAATCCTGCAAATATTTATACATATGCTTAACCTCTATGGGATTACTCATGTGCTTAGAGTTAAGCGTGTGTGTAAGTGTTTGCAGGGTTAAGGTCCACACTTGCACATATGTCTTCATTATCCTGTTTCATGGTGTCTTCTGGGGATATCAAAAGCCCCCCAATCTCCTCCCACACAAACACAAAATTCAGCAGGAAAGGGAGTTCTTGTGGTATTTCCAGCCCGGGAGAAAGCAGGAATAATGGAAACTTTGTGAAAAA
>NW_027057695.1:0-3117 GCF_011386835.1 Chrysemys picta bellii
GCCCCAGGGCTGAAACTGAACAACTCACGTGTGCTGCAGAAAGGACGTGCCACAAATGAGGCGGCTTATGTAAAAGCTCTGCAGTCTGCAATAGCAGCTGTAATGAAGTCTTCTCCCAAGAGAGTGAGTATAGAAGCCGTGGCTGAGACTGCTCGTCAATTAGGCATCCAGGTAGATGAGGATAATAAGAAATGTCAGCATGCCAGTGAATATGCCAAGGAAATCACCGTACACATAAAAGATGTGGCAAAGTACAAGAGGGAAAAGCTGAGACTCCAAGGGGAGCCATGGAAAAACTTGGCTGAAGTGGAAAAAGAGCTGTGCCGACTGAAAAAGCAAGGAAACACCCCTCTGGAGAAATATAAGTCTCAACTGAAAGAGAAATCAATAGAGTTACGTGTCCAGCAGAATAAACATGACCTGACTGATGCTTTGATTACATTTATTACTGGACTAGGCCTACTGCCTCCCGAGGAGAAACATTACTTCCTGAAATGGATGAAGTTTGACCTGGATCACATTGCTCGGGAGAATATTTCTAAACTACGGGGTCAATATAAAGAGAAATGCAAAAACTCAAAAGACGACCCCAAAATGTTTGCAGAACACGATAAACTAATCTCTGCCAGTTCCTTAGGGGTGGAGCATTTCATGCGTGAGTTGGGGCAGTTCTATGAGGCTGAATGCTCAGTGGTTAAAGAAGGTAAAATGGCAGAAAGCCAAGGACAATTTGTCCATCTCCCAGGCATAGCAGCTGACCTGATGCTGGAAGGGTTTCCCATGGAGCTGATCGATGGAGATGTATCCAACATCCCACTGCAGTGGGTGACAGATGTTCTGTCTGAGCTCCATGCCAAGCTGGGGGGAAGGTCCAGAATGTTGGTTATAACGGTGCTGGGAGTGCAGAGCACTGGGAAATCCACCCTCCTCAACACCATGTTTGGCCTGCAGTTTGCAGTGAGCAGTGGCCGATGTACGCGAGGAGCCTTCATGTCACTCATTAAAGTGGCAGAGAACTTTCAACAGGAGCTGGGCTGTGATTTCATCCTGGTGATAGACACCGAAGGCCTGAAAGCCCCTGAACTGGCCAAGCTGGAGGATAGCTATGAACACGACAATGAGCTGGCCACACTGGTTGTTGGACTGAGTGACATAACTATCGTTAACATGGCCATGGAGAACGCCACCGAAATGAAGGATATTCTGCAAATTGTGGTCCATGCCTTCCTCAGAATGGAGGAAATAGGGCAAAAAGCCAACTGCCAGTTTGTGCATCAGAACGTCAGTGATGTGTCTGCGCATGAACAAAACATGAGGGACAGGAAACACCTTCTGGAGCAGCTGAATGAAATGACCAAAGCTGCAGCAAACATGGAAAAGAAAGGCAGGGAGATGACATTTTCTGATATTATGGATTATGATCTGGAAAAACACAATTGGTACATTCCTGCTCTGTGGCATGGAGTCCCGCCTATGGCTCCAGTGAATATGGGATACAGTGAAAAGGTTTATGAATTAAAGAAATATTTGTTTGAATTTCTGAAAGGCTGTTCACAAAACAGATCCCCCAAGGACATCCCCCAATTTCTTGAGTGGGTGAAGAGCATGTGGAATGCTGTAAAACATGAAAACTTTATCTTCAGCTTTAGAAACAGTCTTGTTGCTGATGCCTATAACCAGTTGTCTGTAAATTATGCAGAATGAGAATGGGGTTTCCGCAAGATGATGCATCTCTGGGTATCTGAAAAGGAAACTTTCATCCAAAATCAGCCACCAGATAAACTAGACACCAATGTTTTAACCAAACTAAAGAATGAGGCACAGAACAAACTGAGACAAGAAGCAGAGAAGATTTTGGATAATTTAAAACAATATTTTGAAAGTGGAGCAGAAAATCTGCACCTGATAGAAAAGTACAAAGAAGATTTTAGGAGAAGTGCAAATGGTCTGAGGAATGAACTGGAGAGTTATTCATTCAGCAAGTTGGAAGAAGCAAATGAAATTAGAAAGGGCCGACATAAAACAGATGCTATCCTGTCAGAGTACAAGAGAAAAATTGAAGAGAAAGTTGACAGGCTTCTGAAACATTGCAGGAAAAGCAAATGCAAACTAAATAATGATGAACAGGAGAAAGAATTTGAAACCATGTGGAGAGAAACACTGTCAGAATTATCACTCATTCCTTTACAGAAACGCATCATATATAAGGATGTGGAGTTACATTTGAGAAGAGACCTAGAGAATAGGGGGAGTGCAGCATGGCAGATGTTAAAGGAGGCCAAAAGCTTGTCTACTTATAGAACACAAAATTTCAAAATGAAAAATGAATACTTAGACTTCAGTGTGCTCAAATGTAAGAAAATATCAGAGTCAGCTGTAAAAGCGTTGCAAGGTGTGAAAGAGTTCTTTACACAGGAATGCTGGCATAAAACAGAGGCTCTGGCTAAATCCTTAATAGATGAGTGCAATAGTTACACTGAAGAAAAGGCAAATGGCAAAGCAGATTATGATGATACTTATTGCAGAGAGTTGTTGCGGATGATTAACGAGCAGCTTCAGCAGGCTAATGTTCAAAACCTTCACATCAGCTCTTGTTTTGAAGTCGAGCTGAAGCTTCACATTTTGGGGGATGCAGCTCGTGCATTTCAGAAGATGCATGAAGAATTCATTACAGAAAATGACCCTCTGCAATGTCTGGGGAAACTGAAACCTCAGTATCTCTCCACATTTAAAGCTCTGTACTTAGAGAAGGACGAGTGTCAAGATAGGGCCTGGAATTTCTGTGATCAGTGTCTCAGACCTGCCCTGGTGGACTATGTGAACAAGAGACTTGGGATAGAAATCGTGGATGACATTCTCAGCAGTGAACAGTCTATTGAGTACAGCACCCGGAACTTCTTCCAATTCTTTGTTCTGAAGCAGCTGTTGGAAGAAAATGACTTTAACAATTATGTGCAATACACAAGGAATTATGTAGATTTTATCAAAACCTGGATACGGAAACACGTGTTAACACGTTACAGAGAGAAGGCAAGTCTGGGAGATTTGGAGAAAAGGATTTTCTCCCCAATAATTAATAAACTCAGTGATGTTCTGAAAAACTCCAAAGGTGAGAAG
>NW_027057696.1:0-3114 GCF_011386835.1 Chrysemys picta bellii
TGCATCCGATTTATTTAGCATGAAGAGAGCATTGAATGCTCACCTCTTTGTCAGTGATGGTCTAAGCATTGCTCTCCTTTTGAGAGGTAACATCTTCTGCAATGTCTAAATCTTGATAGGTGGTCCCTTAACTAGAGAGAGGAGATACATTTCTTAGATCTCCGCAGGAATGGCCGTCATCAGTTTTGTGGTATTCCCCTCTGAATGGCAGAAGAATCTGAAAATGTACCCAGAATCATTGACTTCTAGATTATTGCCATGAGACGGAGCACGTCTTACCTCATAACAGAAATGATCCACTTCATGTATCTTCTTCCTGCACTTCTAAAGGACAATAAAGTACAATGAACAATTCTGCACAAATATAATCAGTAGCACAGCTAATCTCTTGCAAGCGCAGTTCAAATACTCACCTCTCCACTGTGGTCAGTTGCCCTCTTATTTACTGAGCTGTCTAAATACCCATGATACCGACCTGTAGCCAGCACCCAGCTCCATTTTTCCTTTGGTCAACAAAAATGGATCGCTATCATGATTGTTTGCAACTCCCAAGCCTTCCTGTCTGGGAAGATCAGCTCAGCTGCATTTCTTCCATCTGAAAGACTGACCAGATCCATTATTGTCACCTGAACTCTGAGAATGTGTATGTCTCACCTCACAAACGGGGATGATCAGCTTCCCTAATTGCTTCTTGAAAAGCTCAGCCCTCTGCTCTCCTGACATCCGGAGAAGTGCGAGGTGCTGTAATGATCAATAACTGACAGATTTGTTTGGTGTCTGGAGGGCTCTTCACTGAAATGATCATTTTTCATTTACTTTAGGTGGCAAAATGGAATCTTAGATGCTCACCTCCTTGCCGGGAATGGTCTGAGCGTGGCTGTATTTGGAGAGATGCAACCAGCTGCGTGGTTTAACACTTGCTGGGGATAAGTGGCTACTCTCCTTTTCCATGAATAGACTCACAGGATGATTCTATTGCATCTCAGAGGCTCTGGCTACATACTTTGCTTTGTTCTCAGTTAATTGGCAGCATTCCCCTCCTGACATATAACATAGGCTCCGAAAGAAAAACCAAAGTCTTGAATTTGAACTGGGATGCTATAAGCGGGTATATTCCTAACCTCCTGATAAAGAGGAACCCCTGTTGTCTGCTATGGCCCTCGACTCTTCATGTATCTTGGGATGTGTGATCAACAATCAATTTTTGACACAGCATTACTTATAATCAATCTTGTGGTGTCCTACATTTTTATGGTGCTTTCCCCAACCTTATTCCCTTGGCAAATAACCAATATAGAAATATTCACCGAGGCTGTGGTGAGCTGACCAGAGGTACATTCACCTGCAATCTTTCAAACAGATTTCATAGGTTCCTATAACCTATGAAATCTGCATCTGCACTGGTATCATTACCTGAACTACTCCTTATCCACAAGGAAAAAATGCTTTCTTCACTTCGCAATGGGTCAGGCTGCTCGTGCAGTATTCTTCTCCTGGCATGCAAGATGAGTTTCATTTCTTTCATCTGAAAGAATAACCAGGTCCAGGAACTTAACCTTGAAAGTCAAGAGAAGGTGAGTTCTTGACCTCTTGGCAGCAGTGATTAATTTCACTTTTTTCCTTTCAGTAAGAACCCTCCCAGCTCTTCTAGGAGCTTCCTGAAGTTTTTTATATCCTCAATGTTCAGATGCACCTGAAGGTAGGAGAGGATCCATTCGTTTCCACTTGACTGGTACAGAAATGGTGTTTCTCACCTATAGACATGGACAGATCAGCTTCATGAATTCCTTCTAGAGCACAACAGCCTCTGCTCTCCTATCAGGAGAGGTACGATCTGCTGCTGGAACTATCAATATTTGGTATTTATTCCTGACTGGGTTTGCAACTGCTGCTTTGGCACAAGATTCATTTGGTAATAAGAGAAACTTGAAACTCACCTCCTTGGTCCGTGATCTGCAGGGATGTTTACAGCTGGAAAGTGCAACTGGCTGCACTGTCTCAGGCGGCTGCTCTCCATTCCCAGGACTATAGCTACAGAATGCTCTTCTCTCCCCTCTGTGGATTCAGCAGGTGGCCAGGCCCACTGCGTTAGCACAGTCTGCACCTGCTTCTCACAGTCTTCCCTTGAGAAGTGAGAACAGCAGCAGTTCTTCTACCTGCAAGTTAATAAGATCCATTAATATCCACTTGGGTGCTCTGAGCCTGGGCATTTCTTACCTCTTCCCCAGGACAGTCGCTTTCACTCATTTCCTCCTAGCATGGGTGGTCATCTGATCCCCTCACATCTTGAATGATGATCACCTGCAAACATCAACGTTTCAGAGAATATTTATTTGTTTTTCTAGCTATGCAGAGCCATCGGTCAACATGTGCTTCATTTGGCTTCCAGATGCTCTTCTCTGTTCACCTCCTTCTCAGTGATTTTCCATTGCCTGGCTGTGATTTTCAGAGGGGCAACCAGCTACATTGGTTAATAAATGATGTAGAAGTGGCTTTTTCCCAAACTGGAGTCATAAGATGCTTTTCTTGCATCTGCACTGGTATCATTACCTGCCTGCCTGCATTCTTAAGTTCAGCCATGTCTTGGAATCTTCCTCCCTTGAGAGGTCAGCACTGCCTTTCTTTCAGCTGAAAGTAGAAACAGATTCACTGTGAGGTGCCTTCCTTACCCCTTGATAGAAATGATCAGTTCCACTTATTTCTTGACATTTGATAAATAAGCAACAATGATCACTTCTGTACAAATAGAATCGGTTGGACAATTAATCTCTGCAAATGCGAGAGCAGGTGAAATGCTCATCTTCACATTCTGGTTAGCTGCACTTTTTGGAAGGAAAAAGGAGCAAAGATCATCATCATTAGTTAGAATTACTGACTACTTACATCTGAACCAGTAGATCCCATTTTTATTGCTTTCTTCAGTAAAGCAACTTCTTGTGCTCTTTAGAGATGAAGATTTCATCAGTTACATTTCTTCCACCTGAAAGTATGAGCAGAATCATTTACTATTATGGGAATGGCGTGTTGCATTTCTTACCTCCTTAAAAGGATGGATCAGCTAATTCCTGGATTGAACAAGTGGCAAGTCCATGTTGCTTTGTCTTGCGTCTGCTT
>NW_027057697.1:0-3113 GCF_011386835.1 Chrysemys picta bellii
GGTGGGCTCTCTTCCTATATCTCTTCCTACACCTGGCAGTTAGTGCTTGGCTTATGCCCTGAAGCAGGAGGGTTGAAACCCTGACCCCCAGGTCATTTATCCTGTCTCTGGGAGAAGAGTTGGGGTTGTTACCTGCTCCTGCAAACCTGGCAGCTTTTCAGTTTGAAACTTTTGTTTCTCCGCTCTCCTAGGAGCAAGCCCCAGAACCTGTCTCTTAAGGAGGCCTGGTAACTGCTTCTGCCTCCAAACCCTGTTGTACCCAGTTATCTTTAACTGCCCCCAACTCAGCCACCCCGCATCCCTCCGGGTCCCCTAATGCTGCCCCCATTTTCTTCTTAATCTCATCCCAGATTGACCCCTTAACTGGAATGGGCCCTGATTTTTCCGTATCCCTTAATCCAAAAAATCCATTACACCTGCTTGCCAGAACCCACAACTACCATCACGAGAGTCCGCCATAATAACCCCCTCCAAGCAGCTGTGCGCACTGTTGGGGAGAGGGACTTACAGGCTGCCATGCACCTGTCCGACGCAATGCATGTGAGTCATGGCACCAAGATGTTCGAGGGTTTATCCCTTCACCCTCCACTCCCTGGTTCTTCTCACGTAAACAGAGAGCTGCAAAACTAGAAGTCCGAAGGTGCAGACAATTTGATGTTTATTGGGCTTAGATTCCAGCAAGCAATGAGTCCAGTTTCCTTTTGTCTTTTTCCCTCAACCTACTTCCTGTTTGCCCCCAATTTATATAGTAATAGTCTCAACTATACCTTAACCAATCATTTTATGGAAATTTAACTAACCAATCCTAACATATTGTAACATGATTATCTAACCAATTATATCCCAGCACCTTAATTGGTTTACACCCAGCAAAATTAATTCTACAGCAGACGGAAACAATCAAAGAACCAGACAGATTCCATACAGTTTAACAATGGAGAAGTGGGGACATAAAGACAAAATAACAAGAAGTGGGGGTTTCACAATCACAACTATTGATAGGTGAGTTCTTGCCAGACAGGATGCTGTGAAATTAAATTTTCTTTAACCATCTTAAGATTTGTCTCTTTACCTGGCGGTGATGGGCACTATCGGGACAGAATCGCCTTTCTAACAGCCCAATCCCCTCTGATTTCAATGGGAGCGGCGGTGCGGCGCTAAATAGGCTGCGGCCGCGCAGCTTAGAGGGAACTGAGATGTGCAGTGGCGCAGAATTCCCCCAGGAGTAAAGTTCATACTGCTGGCTTTGCTGGCGCCACCACAGTGTCTGTTGGGCAAATGGTGGAACTGCAGCACTTCTCGGTCAGAATATATTTTCTGTGGGGAAAAGATTGGGTGCCAGACACGAATTCTGCATGAATTCCCCCAGGAGTAGATGGAGGGGTGTCCAGGGGTCAAGACTCACAGGATGGGCCGTGCTCTAGGCTCTGCTGGAGCCATCGTGACACAGAGGGTTGGTGGACAGCCGAGTATCACAGAGCTGTAGATTCTGCCCTGCACTCTGTGGTTCTCAGCCTGGGGCCCACGGGCCGCTTGTGGCACAGTCAGCGCAGGTGCAGCCCACGTGAAATCCTCAGAGACACACAAGTCGTAGATATATTGTGTGGATGTGGCCCATGTAACACACAGAGAGCTGCATATGCACCCACAATGGCAAATAGGTTGAGAACCACTGCTGTAGCCAAAGTAACAAGTGAAGTCACTCTACTCAACACTGCTTTATAAGTACTACCTGCTAATCCCAGCTATAGCTGATTGACGGGCTGGCCTTCTTGGCTCAGAGATGGATTTTGGGGAAGGAGGAATCCATGTTAATGCCCCTAGGAAGGCAGGAAGAGGTGGCCAGCCTTCAGTGATCGAGCTGGTTCCTGCCACCAGCTGTTAATGGGAAGGTGGGTGATTTAAGCTCACCAGCACTGGAACTTCTCAGGTTTGAGCTTAAGGTGTCTCTTAAGAAGAGGAGGAGGAAGTGTCTCTTCCATTCCTGTCTAGCCCCACCTGTCTCTTGTCCTCCTTCAGCCTCTCTCCTTCCCTGCTGGGGCAATGCAGAGATAAGCCCCCATCTGGGGGAGTCACAGGGAGCCTGTAGCCAATGAAGTGTGTGTGGGACATGGAGAGGGTTGTGACTCAGTGTGTGTGTGTGTGTGTGTGTGTGTGGAGGGGCTGTCAGGGAATGAGTGATGGAAACCAAAGGGGAAGTGAAAGTGAGGCCCCTGTCTGAGTATTATGACGCTGTGTGGTGCTGCCATTCCCCTTCCAGAACCTCCCCGACCTCATCTGTCATTGAACCCAGCGCTTGTAACCTGTCCTCATCACAGATGTGCTGCATAGCTATGCCTCAGATAGCGAGTGACCCTCTCAGACAGCAGAAGCAGATCACAGACTCACATAGGAGCGATGGGCAGATCCCCTGTCAGAGCCACATTCATCTGGAAGGTGCTTCACAATACACAACACTTCCCCTGTGTTAGAGAAACACTCTCCGCACACACACCCTCATTGACACCACCTTACTTTGCGCTCCGTGGGGCTGTTTGTCCTGTGGGATCTGGCTCTCCCTGGGAGGCCCAGGGTCAGTCTTATAAGAACATTTGAGGAACAGGAGTCATCCCCATGGAAATCGCTTCACTTCTTTCTCAGGGCCACCTTCTTCGCCTTGGCTTTGGGTTTGGTTTTAGCCTTGCTCCCTCCTGTCTTGCTTACCTGGGGCACCCCTCCGGCAGCGGTTCCTAGGCGGGGCAGGCCAGGAGGTCTCCATGCGCTCCTGTCCCCATCGCCCCTGCAGCGTCCCATTGGCTGCAGGGGCGTTCGGGGCAGGGGCAGCGTGCGGAGACACAGGCCCCCCCCCCCCAGCCACAGGGACATGCTGGCAGACACATGGAGCGAGCGCGCAGGAAGTCGCTCAGGCCTGCTGTACTGCCGGTGGTGGCAGTGGGGCCATTTTCAATCGCCCGGGGGCAGCAGGTGGGGCAGCAGGTGGGGCTGGGGGATGCGCAGGGGCGGCAGCTGGGGCCAGGGGAGAGACCCGGCCCCAAACTTTGCTGAAGCCAGGCCCCTGGGCCAGGAATATTCCTGGTGCCCAGCACCACAGGCCCATAGAACTCGCCACCTAT
>NW_027057698.1:0-3112 GCF_011386835.1 Chrysemys picta bellii
TAACATCATGGAACAAGCCACACAAATATGCATCCCAAGAAGTGGGTTGTAGTCCACGAAAACTTATGCTCTAATAAATTTGTTAGACTCTAAGGTGCCACAAGTACTCCTGTTCTTTTTGCAGATACAGACTAACACGGCTGCTACTCTGAAACAAATACCCCAAGAGAACTAGCTTCAGTATTGGAGGAAAAACCCTCTGACCACACCCCTTTAGCTGTAATCTACCACCCCACATTTTGAAAGATCTGACTAACATATTTTCCTGATGGTCACATTTGTAAAACAGTGGACACCCATTTAATGCCTTCTTTAAAAGTTAGTTTGTCACTGATCTAGTCATTTAAAGCAGGTTTCAGAGTAGCAGCCGTGTTAGTCTGTATCCGCAAAAAGAACAGGAGTACTTGTGGCACCTTAGAGACTAACAAATTTATGCATCCGAAGAAGTGGGATCTAGCCCACGAAAGCTCTGAGGTGCCACAAGTACTCCTGTTCTTCATTTAAAGCAGAGGTTCTCAAACTGGAGGGGTGAAGGGCGTGAGATGCTTTGGGGGGGGGGGGGAGAATGCACACATTTTCCCCACCACAATGAATAACCAGCAAAGCTGTAAAAAGCGACAGAGTCCTGTGGCACCTTATAGATTAACAGACATTTTGGAGCAGAGCTGATTAGCTGATTCCTCCAGACATATCAGGTCCTCAAATGGCACTATGCATTTGACTCTAGCTGGCGCTGTGCATTATGGGTTTCTGTTAAGCTTGCATAGTATTACAAAAAGGCGTTGCCATCTGTACGTTAATCCGTTTGCTGTGACGCGGTGTGCACATTTAATTGTAAGCATTGACCACAATCACAGTTCTTCTTTTACTCTTATTACAATGGATCATTGGCTCATTCGTGGAATTTGTGGAATTGCTCCACTCCAGAAAACAGGCACACCCATCACACTCGTAACAACAGTGTGATGCCAGTAAGCATATCTCACTTACTATATATTTAAATGGCTCTGTTTGAATTCAATGCCTTACTGTTTTTAATATTTAGTGAGAGTTGCATGTTGATTTTTTTTTATTGGTATGTGTACTTGTGTGGCAGGAGGGAGGGTGTAAACTACTACAGACACAAAGAAGAGGGGTGCGATCAAATACGTTTGAGAACCACTAATTTAAAGCACAGCAAAATTCCTATTTTCTGTTTCTCCTCCTTCTTACCAGTTTAGGCCATGTCTACGCTAGCAATCTTACAGCGGCAAAGCTGTACCAATGTAAGATTGCTTGTGTAGTCCCTCTGTGCTGACAGGAGAGAGCTCTCCGATTGATGTAATAAAACCATCTAAATGAGCAGAGGTAGCTTTGTCGGTGGGACAGTGTCTCTCCCGCCAACATAGCGCTGTGCCCATAAGTGCTTATGCCAGCAAAATGTATGTCGCACAGGGGTGTGGTTTTCACACCCCTGAGCGACATACGTTTTGCAGACATAAGGGGTAGCGTAGCCATGATCTTAGATTGCTTTGTGACTATTATAGCCTAAACATGGAGAACTTGACATATATCTCATAAATGAGCTGTATGGTGGCTGACATTTCAGCGTTGTAGCAAATACAAGTGCAGTGAAGCTCACTGTAATGATAAAAAGGCGACTGGTGAATGGGACGGTGTTATGGGTATGTGGAATCAGCATGCATACGGAAATAGTTTAGTGATTTGTTCGAACTGTCTCCTGATTCTAAATATTATGAAATGATAAATAGTGTTTATCCTGCTAGATTTACTGTATACTGAGCTTGCCTATGAGGACAGATACAGGGATTTCTCCTCCCTCATTTTGAAAGACCATGCAAGAAACTGCTGCTTCTAGAAAATCTGTCCACAGCATGAAATAAACCTTTTGAACTGCCAGTCTGACTCAGTGGTATGATCCAAGGGCACTAGGGAAAGTAAGGCGGAATGGAAATAACTGATCAGGGATAGGAGAAAGAAAAGCAGAAGAAGGAAAGAGTGAGGGAGATGGTGCCATGTTTTGGAGAGTGGGGAGAGATGGCTGTTGGTAGACAAGCAGTGCTGTGTGAAATGGTTTTGGTACACAGAGCCACACCTATAAAACTACTTTTCTGGTTTTGCTGAAAGTATGGCTTGTGACACTTGTATCATTGTTCTGAAAAACAGAATTTAGCAACTGCCTTCTTCCTTCCCCCATCTCTAGTTTTTTCCAAGTAAAAATTAAAGGCCCCACAATGCACACTGGAATGCACTCATGAGCCAGTAACACACCCTGTTGTGTGTTACTGCTGGATTATAGCCTGTCTTGTGAAAAGGTCTTTATATTCACTTAATTTTTTTATATTCCTTTATCAATTACTGTCCTTATCTTAACAGGTGTCTATAAAAATACAGGATATTTGGGGGCAGTGGACTGACTGACTTTTCCCACCACAGTTTGGAGCAACCATGGAAAAGATTCTAGCTGGATAGTGACTGTGGCATGAGAGCAAAGAAATACAGTGCAATGGAAATCGTCACCTCGGTGAGAGTGGAAAGTCACTAATAGATTTGCTGGAAAGTGTCTCTTAGCAGTGTTCCTTCTAATTTTTCCCACCCATGTGCGGAATGAATTTTATGATGTGCACCAATATGGAGGTGATGTTATGGAGGTGATGTACACATCACATCCATATTGGTACATATAACAAAAATCATATGGTGGGGGTGGGGTCGAGGGGTTTGGAGTGTGGGAGGGAGCTCAGGGCTGGGGCAGAGGGTTGGGGTGCATGGATGTGAGGGCTCCAACTGTGGGT
This sequence comes from Chrysemys picta bellii, assembly GCF_011386835.1. NCBI lineage: Eukaryota > Metazoa > Chordata > Testudines > Emydidae > Chrysemys > Chrysemys picta. Next base: position 2,796 of record NW_027057698.1, read on the forward strand.
AGGGTGGGGCCAGAATGAGGGGCTCAGGGATGGAGCATAGTGTTAGGGTGGGGGGGGATGGCTTTGGCTGGGGGTGCAGGCTCTGGGGTGGGGCTGGGGATGCAGGGTTTGGGGGTGCAGGAGGGTGTTCTGGGGCTACGGTGGGGAGCGAAGACTCTCCCCAGGTCTATCTCTCCACAGCAGCACCTGGGCTGGGGGGGGAGAGGCGGAGGAGGGGTACCACAGGGTACTGAAAGGGGTACAGGAGTCTGGAAAGTCTGAGAGCCACTGGTCTAGACCTACCACAGAAAGAAACTGTGAGGTTTTGAGGTCAGGCC
>NW_027057699.1:0-3108 GCF_011386835.1 Chrysemys picta bellii
AGAGATGAGCCCAAACCAAAGCCCCAGACTCTGGAAAACGGAGACTCTCTAGCACAGTACGAATAAGGGGCTTGATCCTGCAAGGTGCTGAGAGTTCTCAGTGATATCAGTGGGAGGAGGTAAGAGTGCTTAGCACAGCACAGGCATGTCGAGTGCCTGGCAGGAGCCTCTGAACACCTTTTGGAATTTGCTTCCCCTAAATGTCCATTGAAATAAATATAGCCTTTTCTTTCCATGGCTCAGATTTCTACAGGTCCTATCTATGCAAGACCTTAGCACAGAGAGAACCGCGCTAGAAATACAAAGAAACCTTGATCTTGACATCATAGTGCATCACTGTAGTTAAATGGATTGTCGTCACCCTTTTTAAAGTGATGACTTTCTTACCAATCACGTGACTGGTTGGAGTAGGGGGTATATCCTCTGTGAGTATTGTGGGTGGTTCTGAATGTTTTCAGGTACTCGCAAGAATGGACTCTGCTTAAATATCTTGACAACTATGACATCTGGGGAAAAACCCATCACTTTTTAGATATATAGCTCAAATGCCTCAGCTCTTTTGATTTTGTTTCTGACATATTGCCAGGCATAAGACATATCCCAGATCTGAGATAAAAAGAACACTTTTCCTCTATGTTAATGGAGGAAGTTATTTTAGTGTGAAGTTCTAGCGAGGAGTTGGTGTTTGTGGGTTGTCTTGAGCTAAACATGGTCAGTGCAGTTAAATTATACAGCATGTGAGTGATCTGAAAAGTTAAGGAAATCAGAAGATCTGCAGATTCTATTAATGTGAGCTATTCTAGATGCTCTCAGCATACAAAATTAGCAAGAACAAAAAAGGCTTTTAGGGAAGAGATGTGCTGGCTCAATGGAAAAACATAAACAGACTAAAACAAGCAGAGATTACCCAGATAATAGTCTCAGCTGAGAATAGCTAATTGGGCCAAATTAGCCATTATGGCATAACGGCTGTATGACTAATTTGAGCAGTCTATGGTGGGTGATGATTATCTTATGGCACTTGTACATGTATAACAAGCAAGTGTGAGCGAGTCACAATCTGCTAGAGGAGAAGAAAACAGTCTAATGGGGAAAATCAGCTGCAGTATGGAACTTTCCAAATAAATAAGGATTTTGAAGGTAGAGAGCGGACATTTCTGGGCTTGATTCCCAATTACACTAAGGCCCATCTATACCACTGTGGCCGTGTAAAGGGGCATTAAAGTTGGCATAAATTTGAAGGCTCCTTTTTATTGCTAGAACAAGCTAGAGGGGTTTAGTATAAATGGAATCAGTCTCTTCTTTCTCTAAGTATTTTATAAGGGCCATATCTTAAGCTTCTCTTTACAGTTAAGGTTTGAAATTAACCTGGAGAAATCGTTTGCTTTTGTGTAAGGTTCATGTCCTTTTTAATGCCTTGCAGAACATGGTCCACGTACAGACAATTCTCTGCTGTGTACTGTCTCCAAGCAATCAGCCAAATAAAGAAGGTGGTCTCTAACCGTCCTCCAGCCTTTCGGATCTTTTTGTGTACTGTAGATGTGACATTTTTCCCAGGTAGACAGGTTTGTGCTTTAATTCCTATCTATAGATTTTGTTTCCATTTCTTCTAAATACAAATAAATGGGTATATAGAGCTGTAGATGTATTCAGTGCTTTGTAAACACCCAGGGATGGCACCTGACTCTGATTTACACTGAGATCACTTTACACTGCTCTGGCAGTGGGGTGAAAGGGCCTGTCACAGGGTGGCACTGGCTCTTTTAAAGTATATCTGCAATTAAACATCCATGACTGGCCTATGCCAGCTGACTCAGCCCGAGCTCCTCGAGCCTACGGGCTGTTTAATTGTGATGCAGACTGTCTGGCTTGGGCTGCTGCCTGAGCTCTAGGACGCTCCTACCTCGCAGGATTCTAGAGCCCGAGCCAGCCCAAGCCCAAGCCCAGACATCTACACTGCAATTAAACAGCCCCTTAGCCCAAACCCCACAAGCCTGAGTCAGCTGGCATGGGCCAGCCATGGATTTTTAATTGCAGTGTATATGTTCCCTAAGAGGGAGCAGGCCCAGTGCACCTGTGACTCATCAGCTACCTCCCAATTTGGCTTGAAAGAGGGCACCTGGAACTGAGAGGGGGCAGAGAGATCTGGTGAGTTAGGGCTTCCTAAGGGCACAGAAAGGGGCAGGTGAGAGCTACCTACAAGAGATGGAATCTGCAGAGAGCAGATGTCCCTTCCTGGGAATAGGGAGGAGATAGCTAGGAGACCAACAGAGGGATTAGCATAGTAACCTTCCTGAGTCGGAGAGCCAGTGCTGGGAGACTGAAAAGACTGAATTGTTGGGCTGTGTTTGAGGTAGGAGTCATGACTGATCACTCAGGTGCATGGCATGGAGAGTGGAGGCCCCAGAACAAGGGCAGACAGGAACTGGGAGCAGAGAGTGGGTGGCCTCATGCCTGAGTGACCTGGAAGTGGTGTCCCTGGAGAGGGGAATGAAAACCATTGTACCTTCCCAGGTTTACTGTGGGTTTGTTGAGAATGGCTTTACTCCAAAGGTTTGGAGCGGGGAGGCCTCATACACTGGTGGACGTGAATACATTATGCCCAGAGGTGGGACTTTGTGTTGAATACTGAGGGACTGTCCCTTTTGTGGTGAAACAGAAGGGGAAACTGAGCTAGGCACACCTGTCATGCCATGGCCTGCCACAAGAGGCTGCCCCAGGTGGGGCCACCTTCTTACAGGGCCATAGCATGAATATAATGTATGCTCACTTTCAGGTTCCTTTATGCTGCCTAAGTGTTATACAGGGGTCAGAGTGGGGCTGCGAATCATGCCTGTGGTCCCTCGCTTGAAGCACTTATCCATATAACACAGATAAAACATAAGACAATAGTTCAGGTATGGAAGGTGTTGGATGGAATAAATGGTCCCAAAGAGTCAAAGGGTTAAAATGACCCTGTGACTATTGATTATAAAACTGTTTTAAACAAGGTTCAGGGTTTGGTACGCAGAGGCCTCAGCCTGCTTCGTTCCATGGCAAACGTACCATTAAAAATCTCTTTAATTTTTTTTATTAAAGATACAGAAAATGAGGGAAACACAGCTGAAG
>NW_027057700.1:0-3108 GCF_011386835.1 Chrysemys picta bellii
GGAGGCACTTCAGGCCCTGCCCTCCCTCCTCCAGGGGCAGATGGAGGACCCCTGCAGAGACCCAGTGCAGTCCTGGCCAAAAGAACTCCAGAATCACCCTCCGGAGGTCGGCCAGGAAGCCCGGGGCCGGGACCAGGGTGTTGAGACGGTGCCAGAGCATGGACAGGACTAGTTGATTGAGTACCAGTGCCCTCCCACGAAGGGAGAGGCACCGGAGTAGTCCTGTCCATTTCCGGAGCCGCTCCATCACCCTGCCCTGTAAACCTTGCCAGTTCTCCGGCGGAGACGGATGCGTGGCAGAAAGGTAAACGCCGAGATAGAGCAGCGGACCTGCGCTCCACCGGATGGCCTGAAGCGCGGGTGGGAGGGAGCTCGCCTGCCACCCGGCCCCTACCACCAGGCCAGAGCTCTTGACCCAGTTGACCCGGGCGGAGGAGGCCGCCGAGTACACGGTCTGGCAAGCCTCCACCCGCACCAAGTCGCCCGGGTCCTGGACCACGAGGAGCACATCGTCGGCATACGCCGACAGGACCAGCCGCAGCTCCGGTTCCCGAAGCACCAACCCCGTCAACCTCTTGCGGAGGAGACAGAGGAAGGGCTCGATCGCCAGAGCGTACAGCTGGCCCGAGAGGGGGCACCCCTGCCGCACTCCCCGCCCGAAGCTGATCGGCTCGGTCAGGGTCCAGTTGAGCTTGACCAGACACTCTGCGGAGGCGTACAGCACCTGGAGAAAACCCACAAACTGGGGTCCGAAGCCTAACGCCTGCAGAGTGCCCAGGAGATACCCGTGGTCCACCCTGTCGAACGCCTTCTCCTGATCCAGGGACAGGAGGGCGAACGACAGACCATCCCTACACCCAAGTTCCAGAAGATCCCGGACCAGATAGAGGTTATCAAAAATGCTACGGCCCGGGACGGTGTAGGTCTGGTCTGGGTGGATCACGTCCTCCAGCACGGACCCCAGCCGCAGCGAGATGGCCTTGGCTACGATTTTGTAGTCCGTGCTGAGGAGCGAGACGGGACGCCAATTCCGTAAGTCGCGGAGGTCCCCCTTCTTCGGCAATAAGGTGAGCACGGCTCGCCTGCACGAAAGAGGGAGGACCCCGCTTCGCAAGGCCTCGGCCCAGACGGTGACTAGGTCCGGGCCGAGGACGTCCCAGAACACGCGGTAGAAATCCACGGTCAGCCCGTCCATGCCCGGAGATTTATTGGTGGGCATGCGGCGGAGGGCTTCCGAGAACTCGGCCAGAGAGAGAGGCGACTCCAGCCGGTCCCGGTCGCCCGCGCTGACCGTTGGGAGTCCGTCCCAGAGCACTCTGCAAGCGGTAGGGTCAGTCGGATCCGGGGAGAAAAGGTGTGCGTAGAAGGCCTTGGCCCTCTGGCACATCTCCACCGGATCCGTAAGGGGGGTGCCGTCCTCCGCTAGAAGGCAGGTGACGTGCTTCTTGGCCCCCCTCCTTTTCTCCAGGGCGTAGAAGAAGCGGGAGCCGCGATCCATCTCCCGAAGGAGGCGGATGCGGGATCGAACAAAAGCACCCCGGGCCCGATGATCGTCGAGGGCCCGGAGCTCCTCCCGCTTCTCCCGGCACGCTCCGCAAAGGGATGGATCCTCAGGGCTGGCGGCCAGACGCCTCTCTAGCTCCAAGACCTCCCGTTCCAACTGCTCTATCGCCACATCCCTCCGTCGGCTGGCGCCCGGGTGTAATCACGGCAGAAGAGCCGGGCGCGCACCTTTCCTAGGTCCCACCATCGCCGCGCCGAGGGAAAGGCACGCCGCTGCCCTCGCCAGACCAGCCAGAACTCCCGGAAGGACGCCACGAAGCCCACATCCTCCAACAAGCTATTGTTAAAGTGCCAATAGGCCGGCCCCGGCCTCTCCCACATAGAGAGGCCGTCACGGTGACTAAATGGTGATCAGAAAAGGGGGCCGGCCGCACATCGGAGGAGTGGGCCCGTGAGAGATGGAGACGTGACAAGTAAATGCGGTCCAACCGGGAGTGGCACGACCGATGGACTTCCACCCGGACGTAGGTGAACGTGGAGACGTCGTCCGGGTGGTGGTCGCGCCAGACGTCCACCAGGGAATGACGTTCTACAATCTCCCGGAGGACGTCCGCTGCGGCCGGGCACTGCTCGGTCCCCGAGCGGTCCCGCTCCTCGAGGGTAGCGTTGAAGTCCCCGCCCAGAACCAGGCACTCACGAGGATCCAAGGAGCCGAGGAAGGCGGATGCCTGCTGATAGAAAGGCAGCCGCTCCGGGCCCGATGTCGGGGCATAGACGTTGACAAGATTAACCACAAGCCCCTCCATACGGACCCGGAGGTGCAGCAGGCGGCCCGGCACAACCTCGGCAACCCCCAGCACCTCGGGCCGTAGGTCGGGAGAGAACAGGGTAGCCACTCCAGCCGTACGAGCTGTGAGATGGCTAAAATAGACCTTGTCCCCCCACTCCAGCCGCCAGCTGTCTTCGGCGGCCGGATCCGTGTGGGTCTCCTGCAGGAAAACCACAGAGTACCCCCCTTCCCGAAGGAAGGAGAGCACCTGGCACCTGCGGAGACCCACCCTACAGCCCCGGGTGTTCAATGTTGCAAAAGAGATAGGTGGCATGAGGAGGGCTGGGGGGGATCCTCGCTGGCAGGGACGCTCGCGGCCCCCATTGGGCCGCGCAGCAAACCGTGACCCACCCCGAAGGTGAGCAAGGAGTCACGGAAGCTGCGGACCCGCTGGTAAGCCGCAGCACCCTGCTTTCCGGTCCTTTTACCCTCCGCCATGAGGGCCCTCGCGGCCCGGAGGATCTGGTGGAAATCCCCCCATCGCTGGAGAGCGAGTGGCACCTTATTGCGGGAGCCACGCACATCTTCTAAAAACTCCCGCAGCTCTTCTCGCAGCATATGGGGGGGTGGGGTCACTGGCTGCAGATCATCCCCCGTTGGGGCCCCTGGCTCGGCCCCGTGGCCCACTGAGACGGGCAGGCAAGGGGCGGACCCTCGACGTGGCGCCCGATGGACCGGCGCCACACGGTCCGCCTCAGACCCCGGCTCAATGGGGGGCGGCGGCGGAGGGAGAAGAGCAGCCCCTAGTGGGTCGGGACTGGGGAACACAAAAGCCG